>NC_050458.1:67986242-68251242 GCF_903995425.1 Onychomys torridus | reverse complement strand
CTCAGTGGGCAGAGGCAGGAGGATTCTGTGAGTTCAAGTTCAGCCTGGTCTACATAGAAAGCTCCAAGAGAGCCAGAACTATGTAGAGAAACACTGTCTCAAAAAATAAGAAAGAAAACCAAAATAAATAAAAAGACTTTGTCAGACAGTGATTGTGCACTCCTTTTATCCCAGCACTTGGGAGGCAGAGGCAGGTGGATCTCCAAGTTCAAGGCCAGTCTGTTTACAGAGTGAGTTCCATGACACCAGGGATACACAGAGAAAACTTGTCTCTAATTTTAAAAAGACCTCACCAGTTTCAGTCCAAACCAGACTTGGCTATTAGATTTATTTCTTAAACACATCCTCTAAATGCTCATCTATATATAAAAGCCTGCCTCATAATCAAACTTAATAATTAAATATAGAAAAGGGCTGTGGCCCAGTGGCACAGCACTTGCCTAACATGCACTAGGCTCTATTCCCAGCACTGTAAAACAATAAAAATAACTAAATGAGTATGTTAGAACAATCTTTCTTCCCATAATATAAATTCTAAATTATGTTAATGTCATAATTTAAAATCTCAGTGCAAGTATTATGCTGACTAGTTTTATATCAACGTGACACAAGCTAGAATCATCTAAGAGGAGGGAACCTCAATTGAGAAAATGCCTCCAAAAAATCAGCGTGTAATTGTAGGGCATTTTCTTGATTAGTGTTAATGTTGCAGGGTCCAGCCCATTGTGGGTGGTGCCACTCCTGGGCAGGTGGTTCTGTGTTCTATAAGAAAGCAGGCTGAAGGCTGGGAAGGTGGTGGCACATGCTTTTAATCCCAGCCCTCAGATGGCAGAGGCAAATGGATCTCTGCAAATTCGAGGCCAGCCTGGTCTACAAAGAGAGTTCCAGGACAGCCAGGGCCACACAGAGAAACCCTGTCTCCAAAAGCCAAAAAAGAAAAAGAAAAGAAAAAAAAGAAAATAAATAAGAACAGGCTGATCAAGGCAGCAAGTGGCATCCCTTCATGGCCTCTGTTTTAGTTTCTGTCCCCAGGATCCTGTCCTGACCTCCCTCATTGGCACACTGTTATCTGGAAGTATAATTAAAATAAACCCTTTCATCCCCAAGTTGCTTTTGTTCGTTGTCACAGTAATAAAAACTCTAAGACAGAAATTCAGCGGATAATAACAACATGAGGATACAAGCTCATTTCATCTTGTGGCTGTCAGCCTTCCACATTTAGCTTCCAAAGATAACACACAAAGAAGAATGGAAAGGTACAACTGCCTCTCACCACCTAATTTGAGAAGATACTTATATTGACATTCCCCTGGTAAAAGCAGTCACATAATCATACCTAAACGTAAGGGGTGGACATGTGGTCCCTGGCAGAGCTGCCCCCAGCAACAAAGGAGACGAAGGGAAGCTCTGCTACCAATAATCTGAAAATGCTCAGGATTTGTGTTTTTTCCTTCCTCATTCTTTCTAGATCATATGCATCATTCTCCTTCATTTGTTCTTGAGACTTTTGCTCCAAAAATGCTGGTTTGTGAAAGGTAAGATAAACTATATGCTATCACCATCATTCAAGGTAATAAGCTGACTCTTTTTTTTTTTCTAATGTTTGTTTGTTTTTAGCATGGCCAGGGCATTTGTGGGCAGGTCTGAGGACAACCTGTTGTCAACAGTTTTCTCCATCCACCCATGGAATGGACTCTGGGTTTTAAACTCAAGTTGTAAGGCTTGGCAGTATGTGCTTGCCCACTCGGCCATCTCACCAGTCTTAAAGTTGGACATTTAAAGGGAAGACAGCCATTGGACCATAGGCTCAAAATGCATGAGCTTCAGTCACTAACTTAAAAGACCTGTGGTCAGGGCTGTGGAGTGACTCAGTTGGTAAACGCTTGCTGCACAAACATGAGGATCTGAATTTAGATCCCAGGCCCACATAAAATAGTCAGGTATGGTAGTGTGCACCTATAGTTATAACACTGAGAAAGCAGAGACAGGAGGGTCCCTGAAACTTGCTGGCCAGGTAGTCTAACCAAATCAGTAAGCTCCAGGTTCAGTAGGAGATATCATATCAAAAAAATAAGGTGGAAGCCTAGTGAGATGTTCCAGTGGGTAAAATGTGCTTCTTGCCAAGCCTGGCAGCATTCAATCCCTAAGACCCATATGGTAGATGAACTACTCTCATAAATTGTCCCCTGACCTACACACACACACACACACACACACACAATGGCTCAGGGGTTAAGAGTACTTGATGCTTTTCCAGAGGACCCAGGTTTGATTTCCAGCACCCACAGCAGATCACAGCCATCTGCAACTCTAGTTGCAGGAATCAAACATGTTCTTCTGTCCTCCATGGGCATGAGGCACACACGTGATGCACAGACATATATGCAAACAAAACACCCATATACATAAAACTTTACATTTTTTAAAATAAAGTGGAAAACAGTTGAAGAAACATCCAACACTGACCTCTAGCACATAGGCACCTGCATACACATACACACCACATAATTACATACCACATACACGCATAAAAATGTGTGTGGAGGGGGTACTTTCCTTCTCAATAGTTCACATGGGACTATATTCCATCAAGGCCTTGTGTATACAAAATAATCCTGTAAAGAAGAAAAGACCAGCTTCTCAGAATTAAGGGAACCATCTATACACAAATAGCTCAGGATCCCTAGGTGAACAAGCTTAGAGAACACATACAAGGGTTGCAGGGCCATTGATGGAGTTTCCTACCACATGGGAAGGAAAGGCATAAAGGAACCATATGAAACAAGACAGAAATCAAATGATTCCCACTATAACCCTGAGTAACATCAATTATGTTGGATAATGTTACTCTGACTGCCTGGAACTGGATATAACATTCCCCATTACCTATTAACTTTTTTCTTGTCGTTCTCTCCTATAGTGACTCAAGAGACCTCCAAGAGGCCAGAGCTGATAAACGTCCTAACAGCTACAAGTCCTGGGGAAGAGGTAAAGTCCACCTTTGTCAGGTTAACACCCAAGTTTTAACATTGTGATCTAAACTGTCAAAGATTCTTAGACAAACCTTCCTTTTTTTTTTTTTTTTTTTTTTTTTTTGGTTTTTCAAGACAGGGTTTCCCTGTGTAGCTTTGCGCCTTTCCTGGAACTCACTTGGTAGCCTAGGCTGGCCTCGAACTCACAGAGATCTGCCTGGTTCTGCCTCCTGAGTGCTGGGATTACAGGCGTGCGCCACCACCGCCCGGCTCAAACCTACCTTCCTTAAAAAAAAAAAAATTAAAGCTATTGGGTGAGGTGGTACACACCTTTAATCCCCAAACTCAGAAGGCAGAGGCAGGCAGATCTCTATTAGTTCAAGTCCACCCTGGACTACATAATGAGTTCCAGGCAAGCCAGGGCTACAGAATAAGACCCCCCCATCTTAAAAACTAAATAATTTATTAAAATATTGGTCTGGGGATTCAACTCAGTGATAGTGCTCCTGCCTCATATGCACTTGGTCATGTTCAATGCCCAGGAAAAAAATTAATATTATTCTGTTCCTCCTCAACCCACAAGAGGATACAAGAAAGTCCTAGGGACTTCAGGTCAGACAGTGGAGATAAGGCTGTAAAAGGCTGTTTTTGAATGCTTCTGGCACACCTCAAGCTGTGAAAACGACACTACTTCAATTCTTTTCCTCTCCCCTACAGGTCAGAAAAACTGATGGAAACATTGCAAACTGAAGTGCCAGCAAACAAATAGAACTTGTTTTTAAACCTTAGGAAAATCTCAACTTTTAAGTAACAACCCTTGTGTTTGTCATCTTAACATGTTTTTATTTAAATAAAGAATATTTTCCTTTGACAAACTTACTTGGTTTCTTATTCCTCCTTGTTTGTATATCTGAATGTGTCAGTCACCTGAATGCTACAGAGCTCATTTGCCTATTTTTAATATTAGAAGGGAAATTACCATCAGTCCGTGGGCTGTGAAACTATTCCACAATTATATTATTCATTCCCCAAGTTATTCCTCACTTATTGTCCTTTGTGTGACCCTCAATCACCCTTCTTCAATCTGCTATACAAATCTCCCATGCTTTTAAAGGATATACTTTTTATGACAAGCTGAGTTTGGAACATAGCTTTAAATCGACCTTAATAACTCCATCAGCTTGATTTGTTCTCATCTTATCGCACCTTACTTCATCAAATGTCATCCTTAACCCTTTAGCCATTCAAAGCCCTATTCTAGCCTTCTTTAAGTCCAACTCTTTGCCACACTAAAGCCTTTCCTGTCTCCTGTAGTGATCTCTAACATGGCAGTTAAAAAAGACAATTTTCTCCTTTCTACCATGCCACCAACCTCAAGAAAAGTCAGAATTGTGTGTTTCTTTGTATTTCCCACACAACCAGCCTGGCACTGTATATGTAAGACATACCCAAATGCTGGATGCTTTCTATGGAGACAGGTCCCACTGTAATCCATGTTGGCAAGCCAACATCAACTTCTTTTAAGATGTATCTTTTTTATATTTTTTTTATTCTCTCATGCAATACATCCCCACCACAGTCTCCCCTCCCTCCACTCCTCCCTGTCCCTACCTCACCTCCCATCTCCCTTAGATCCACTGCTCCTCTATTTCCCTTCAGAAAAGAGCAGGCTTCCCAGTGATATCAACAGAACACTGCATAACAAGATGCAATAAAACAAGGCACAAATCGTCACATCAAGGCTGGACCAGGCAACCCAGTAGGAAAAGTGTCCCAAGATCCTGCCAAAGAATCAGAGACAGCCCCTCTCCCACTGTTAGGAGTCTCACAAACACCCCAAGGTAAACAACCATAGTATGTATGCAGAGGACCTAGCACAGGCTTCATGATTGCTACTTTAGTCTCTGGAGTCCCTGTGAGCCCTGCTTAGTTGACTCTGTTGTGGGCTGTGTTCTCCTGGAGTCCTCAACCCCTCTGGCTCCTACAATCTTTCCTCCCCATCTTCTACAGGGTTCCACCTAATGTTTGGATGTGGGTCTCTGCATCTGCTCCCATCGTCTGCCAGAGGAAGCCTTTCTGATGACGATTGGGCTAGGCACCAATCTATGAGTATAGCAGAATATCAATAGGAATCATTACATTGACTTTTTTTTTCCTGTCCATGTTTGGTTCTACCCTAGGTCTCTGAGCCATCCAGCTAAGCTGTATCACTTTATTAAATTTACTGACCCTTTTTAAATAATGACATTGGGAGGTTTTCTATTTTGTTTTGTTTTTCTAGTTTGTTGTAATCCAGACATAGCTAGGCTTAAAAATATGCAGTCTGCAGACTGGAGATCGTGAAAGCAGGAAAACTGGCCCTGCTTCTTGCTGCCTGCTGCATTAGGTAAACTAGCTGGGGCAGTACTGGAAAGCTCACCCTGGATGGAAAGCTGGTGGGTTGACCAACCCAGCTACCACCCAGGCCCAGAACCAGTGTTATGATTTGGCCTACCCCAACATCCACCTCACCTATGAACTGCTGGAGCATGTGAAGGGGCCAGATCTGCAGATGCAAAGCTACAGGATCCCCATGACACTTGACAGCAACAGGATATCCAGGAGTCCCAGTGAGGGCCCAGTATCAATAGAGTAGCAGAAGCCAGAAGCCTTGAGCCAGACAATTCATTGCAGAGAACATTTACAAGTAAAAATGTATGGACTAAGGTGTATATGGTGTGACTCACTGAGCCACAATATAGCTTCCAAGCCAAAAACTTTCTCTTTTTTTCCTTTATTTTTTTGTTTTTGTTTTTGTTTTTGTTTTTTGTTTTTGGGGGAGGGGGTTGTTTTGCTTTTAGGTTATTTTGGAGGCAGGCCACAAGGGCAGAGAGCAGAGGTGAGGAGACAGGGAAATGAGTGGGATTGGGATGCATGATGTAAAATCCACAGACTCAATAAAAACTTTTATACACACACACACACACACACACACACACACACACACACACACATACACACATACACGGGGGCAGTGGTGGCACAAGACTTTAATCCTAGTACTTGGGAGGCAGAGGCAGGTGAATTTCTGTGAGTCCAAGGCCAGCCTGGTTTATAAAGCAAGTTCCAGGACAGCCAAGGCTACACAGAGGGTCCCCGTCTCAAACCACGCCCCCACACACACAGAAAAAAAATATGTTATCATACAAATGAATATTTATAGCCTTTTGAGGCTCATCCCTGTACAAGTTCACTAGAGTCTTTTCAAATGATTTTTTCTCCAATTATGGCAAAACCAGAACAAAACTGAACTAGCTATTTAATATCCCTTAAGTCCTCCTACATACATTATACTGAGGAGACCTACTGAAGTTCTCCCTTAAATTTATATATTAACAATTTTGTTTCTCTTTAAAGGTTTCTCAATACATAGCCCAGGCTAGCTTCAAACTCAGAATTCTCCTGTCTCAGCTTCCTTGAGTACTACAATTACAGGTGTTTACCACTTTGTTTTTGTTACCCAAGTTTATCTTAAACTCTTGAACTGAAGTGAGCCTCCTCACTTCCAAGTAGCCTGAGACTACGGATGTTTCCAGCCATACTCAGTTTGCTTTTATTTCCTAACTAAGGAATTACACATTTCAATGTGTTGTAGTTTCGAGTTGTTGTTTTGTTCCTTTGAGACAGGGTTTCTCTGTGTAGTCCTGGCTGTCCTGAAACTAGCTCTGTAGACCAGGCTGGCCTTAAACTCATAGAGATCCACCTGCCTCTGCCTCCTGAGTGCCAGGATTAAAAACATGTACCACCACACCCAGCTGTTTTTGGTTTTTTTAAGACAGGGTCTGGATGGAGACTGATACATTGTTCAGTTGGTAAAGTGCTTTCCATACAAACATAAGGATCTGAGTTCACATCACCAACACACACATAGAAAGCCAGGTGTGGTCGTATACAGCTGTAATCCAAGGACAAGAGACAGGATTCCTGGATCCCACTAGACAGCTAGTCTTGCCAAGTCAGTAAGATTCAGTGAAAGACACTGTTGAAAAATAAGGTGATATGGCTCAGCTTGCAAAGGGCTCTTGCTACCAAGCTTGACAACCTTAAGTTCTATCCCTGGAACCCACATAGGAGACAACAAACTCCTTCAGGTTGTCCTCTAACCTCACACATACTGTAGCATGCGTGTAACACACACACACACACACACACACACACACACACACACACACACACGTCCTCAGGTAGCTTAGGCTAGGCTCAAATTCACTATATAGCTAAGAATGACCTTCAACTTCTAATCCTCCTGTCTCTACCTTTCAAGTGATGGAGTTGTAGGCATACCTCTGTTGTGGAATATTACTTTAACTAAACAAAGATGTGTTACATTTGTTTCTGCTGCATTTATTTAAGTATGAAAAGATGTGTTTTATTTGTTTCACCTTGCCTACTTAAGGCATATGAATGGCCAATGTCTAGACAGAGAAAGGGATAGGCATGGCTGGAAGACAGAAAGAATAAATAGGAGAAATCCAGGTTCAAGTAGAATGAGAGAGAAAAAGAGGGAGACAGCCAGCCAGCTGCCAGGCAGACACAAGAAGCAGTGAAAATAAGACATATAAAAGGTAAGAAAGGCGGGCTGGAGAGATGGCTCAGTGGTTAAGAGTACTGACTGCTCTTCCAAAGGTCCTGAGTTCAATACCCAGCAACCACATGGTGGCTCACAACCATCTGTAATGAGATCTGGTGCCCTCTTCTGGCCTGCAGCCATATATGCAGGCAGAACAGTATATACATAATAAATAATAAATCTAAAAAAAAAAAAAACTAAGAAAGGTAAAAAGCCTCAGGCACAAAGTAGATTATTACGAGAATTCTGTCACCAGTCAGCTAACCCACTGAGATGAGTATTATTTTTATCTTTTTATTTATTTATTTTTTTATTTATTTATGGCAGGATTTTCATTGGGGGATGGACATGACCAGGAGAAAAGGCAGAGTGGAGGAGTGCTCCAGCAGAACAGCAATGGTAGATATTGGCAATGGCTTATGATCAGCTCAGGTTCCTCTTTTGTTCTTTAATATTTGTGCATGGGATTTTGCATTTTAATAAACCATAAAAAATTTCTAACAGAGAAACATATTAAGTTAAAAGAGCTAGCCAGAAACAAGCCTAAGCTCAGCCAAGCATTCAAAACTAATAAGTCTCCATGTCATGACTTGGGAGCTGGTTTGTGGCCTAAAAGAAAAAGCCTGGTACCTACCCCACCACACACCTGGCTTCACATTCTGGTTCTTAAAATGCACTTTGACTTTTTGGTCATTTGTTTTTTGTTTTTGAGACAGGTTTTCTCTGTGTAACAGCCCTGGCTGTCCTGGAACTCACTCTGTAGACCAGGCTGGCACATGCCTTAATCCCAGCACTCAGGAGGCAGAGGCATGTGCCATCACCACCTAGCATATACTTTGACTTAACAGACTATAAAGACAAAACAATGTTCCCTAGGAATATAGCCAAATAGACCTTCATTATATTTTTCTATGTGGAATCGATAGACCATAAAGTCTTAGTTTCAGTGACCACATATTTTTTCTTCCAACAAGGACATTTTTAAGCATGAAAGTAAGCACTACCAATATTTATCCTAGGACAACAGGACACACCAAGTTGGTCATCCTATTCCTAACAGATAAAAGATCATTTGTATGGTTGTATTTTTCAAAATATAGGTGCCAGATCTACTCAAAATTTTAAGAAATTTTGGGCTGGACATGGAGGCTCACATCTGTAACCCCAACTCTAAGAAAGCTGAAACTGGAGTACTGCCACAAGTTTGAGGAAAAGCAAATGTAGGAAAAGACTTTTATTAATTATAAATGCTCAGGTGATAGCTCAGGTTTGTTACTAGCTAACTCTTACATTTTAAATTAACCCACATTTCTTATCCACCCTCTGCCACATGGCAGTGCCTTCTTTCAACATGACAGGTCCATCATCTGCTCACAACTCCCCAGACTCCACTCTCCTTCTTCCCAGCATTCTCTCTGCCCTTAAAATTCCTGCCTAACTATCGGCCAATCAGCTCTTTAACAATGAGAGCAATACATTTTCACAGTGTACAGAAGGATTATTCCACAGCAAATGAGTTCCAGGCCATGGTATGCTACAAAATGAAATCCTGTCTGTTGTATAATATTTTGTGTTCTGACAAAGCTTGCCTGGAGATCAGAGGCTGGAGCTAGCCACTAGTTAACCATACAGCCTGGTGGTGATGGTGCATGCCATTAATCCCAGCACTGGGGAGGCTCATACCTTTAATCCCAGCATAATCTGGAGGTGGAGATAGGAAGTGGTAAAGTGGGGTGGAGACAGGATCTCCACACCTTTTGTTCACACTTATCTGGAGAGGTAAGAAGTCACTGGTGGCTGCTCTTCTGGCTCTCTAATCTTTTAGGTTATTGCCTCAATATCTGAATCCTGGTTTTTATTGACAAGACTAATCAGGTTCACGCTATCACAAAAAAAAAAAAAAAAAAGGGGGGGGGGCAGGGTTCTGTAAAGAAGAAATGGTTCAGCAAATAAGAGCATAAGAGCACTCACTGGCTGCTCTTCCAGAGGAATCAGGTTCAAATTCCCAACTCACAACCTTATGTAACTCCAGTCCCAGGGGATCTGACATCCTCTTCCAGCTTCCATAGGTACCAGGCATGCACATGTTGCACAGACATATATTCAAACAAAACACTCAAACACAGAAAACAATTAAAACCAAGACCAAAATAAACAAAAAACCAGGGACTCGATTCCCAGCACCACATCAGATGGCTCACAGCAGCCTGTAACTATAGTTCTGGCAAATCCTCCACCTTCTGGCCTCCTTCAGCACCTACATGCATTTGGTGCACATACAGACAAACAAGAACACACACATACATATAAATAACTAATTTTTTAAACATAATTTTTTGTTGATTCTTTGAGAATTACACATCATGTGCCCCAATCCCACTAATTCCCCAGTCCTTCCATATCCACCCTCCTTCTTTATAACCTTCCCACCAAAGGAAAATTAAAATTAAAAAGTCTCACCAACCCCTCTAGGCATGACCTGCTTCTCTTCTCAACCGAGGCATTCTCTCACTCCCATCACAGCTGTCAAGTCTCCAGTTCTGCTGTGCATGCGCCATTCTGCTGCTCCATCTTTCCTGCCTCTCTATCACATATTCTTTCATCATTGGAAAGCTGTGGTGTATACACTTTTGCCCAAACGTCTTTTTTGTTTGTTTGTTTGTTTGTTTTTCAAGGCAGGGTTTCTCTGTATAGCTTTGTGCCTTTCCTGGAACTCACTTGGTAGCCCAAACTGGCCTCAAATCACAAAGATCCACTTGCCTCTGCCTCCTGAGTGCTGAGATTAAAGGCGTGTGCCACTACTGCCCGGCTTGCCCAAACATCTTTACAATGAGTCATTGGTCTGGTTCAGGTTCTCTGGCTTCTGCTACACCAACAATACTGGACCTCACTAACATTCCTCTCAAATATCTTGCTGTTGTCATGAGTCATAGAGATCTTGTAGCTATGGTTCCATAGAACTGGCCTCTTCACAAGTTCTAGTAGCTCTTAGATGACCCCATCTAGATGTTGGGATAGACCAACTTAAAGCTCTGAACCTGGGCCTGGGTAGTAGCTGAGTTGGTCAGCCTTCTAGCTCTCCTGTGCTCACACCCCTGGAGCCAGCTCTCCCACACTGCCCAAACAAGGGGCAGGGCCAGCTCAGTAAGGACCTCAGACACCACCATGGCTACAGGTAGCATCCCAGACCATGGACATCTGCATGCCATTTTGTGGTAACAAACATCAACACAGACCCCAGCTACAGGTCTGTGGCCCTCGGAGGCAGTGCACATCACCAAGGCCTCAGATGGTAGCACAGGCCTCTCGGATCAGGTTGTTTCTCACTGCCTTCATGTCTCCGGTTCCACCTCTCTTCATAGTACCCAAACCACTCTGCTCCTCTTTCTCTCCCCTCTCTCCACCACATACTTGTTCATTATAGTGGTGCCCAGCCATCCTGCCTTGAGTGATTTTTTTTTTTAAGATCTGGGATGCAACCAGGAGGTAGTGACTCATGCCTTTAATCCCAGCACTCTCAAGGTACACTCAGACAGAGCTCTGAGTTTGAGGCCAGCCTGATCTACAGAGTGAGTTTCAGGACAGCCAGGACTACACAAAGAAACCTTGTCTCAAAGAAACCAATAATGAAATAACAATTTTTAAAAAGATTTGAATGCACTGGGCATAGTGCACATACCTTTAATCCCAGCATTTAAGAGGCAGAGACAGGTGGATCTCTATGTTTAAGGGCATCCTGAACTACATAATGAGTTCCAGGACAGCCAAAGCTACATAGTAAGACCTTATCTTGAAAAAAAAAAATTGGGGTTTTTCAAAACAGGATTTCCTTTTTGTACCCTGTCTATCCTGGAACTGACTCTATAGATCAAGCTGGCCTTGATCTCAGAGATCCACCTGCCTCTGCCTCCTGGAACTAAAGGTGTGCGCCACCACATGGATATTTTTTAGCTTCTAATATAACATTTGATCAAAGCTTCATTAAAACCCAAACAAACTTACAGAGGTGAGGAGTATTTATTCTGAAAAAACAAAAGTAGTAAATTTTAGATTCCTTTCTATATTTACTTGTTTTATGCATATGAGTGTTTTGCCTGCATGTGCATATCTCCTGCCTACAGAAGTAAGAAGAGGGCATCAAGGTTATGGAGTTATATACTGTGGTGAGCTGTTATGTGGGTACTGGGAACCAAACCCAGGTTTTCTGTAAGAGTAACAAGTGCTCTGCTGTGGATATCGCTCTGTGTAAATAAAGTTCTGATTGACCAGTGGCCAGGCAGGAAGTACAGGCGGGACAAGAGAGAAGAGAATTCTGGGAAGTAGAAGGTTGGAGGAGACACGGCCAGCCACCACCATGGAAAGCAACATGTAAAGACACTGGTAAGCCACAAGCCATGTGGCAAAGTATAGACTAACAGAAATGGGTTAATTTAAGAGAGAAGAAGTAGATAACAAGTAGCCTGCCATGGCCATACAGTTTGTAAGCAATATAAGTTTCTGTGTGCTTTCTTGGTTGGCTCTGAGCAACTGTGGGACTGGCGGGTAAGAGAGATTTGTCCTGACTATGGGCCAGGCAGGAAAACTCTAACTACAGTGCTCTTCAGCACTGAACCATCTCTCCAGACCAATAGTAGTTTTGATGTAATTACCTCAAGCTGGGAATGGGAGCACACAACTTTAATCCCAGTATTCAGGAAATAGAAGTAGTTGGATATCTGTGGGTTCTAAACCAGCCTGGTCTACATGGCAAGTTCCAGGGCAGCTGGGGCTACACAGAGAGACCTCACTCAAAAATAAATAAATATAATTACTTCAAAGACTTCCCAAATCCCCCAATGTTCTAGCTATGCCCACATGCTCCCATACAAATAGCACATCTTTACATAGTTTTTCTTTCTACTTTATTATCATTAACTATGGGCTATTTTAAGACAGGCATGATCCTGAGCCCATAGTTACAGCTGCTGAATGCAAAGAACCCTTTATAGACATGATGAGGTTAAAAAGAGATCCAGTGCTCTGGGCTAAATATTTCTCTCATAATAAATCAGCCTTTCAGGGCTGGAGAGATAGCTTGGCAGTTAAGAGCACTGACTCTTCTTTCAGAGAACCCAGGTTCAATTCTCAGCACCCACATGGGTAGTTAGAGTTTTCCTGCCTGGCCCACAGTCAGGACAAATCTCTCTCACCCACCAGGCCCATAGATGCTCAGACCCAACCAAGTAAACACACAGAAACTTACATTGCTTAGAAACTGTATGGTCGTGGCAGGCTTTTTGTTATCTACTTTCTCTATCTTATATTAACCCATTTTTATTAATCTATACTTTGCCACGTGGCTCATGGCTTACCAGTACCTTACATGTTCCTAGTCATGGCGGCGGCTGGCAGTCTCTCCTGCCCCAGCCTTCACTTCCCAGAATTTTCTTCTCTCTTGTCCTGCCTATACTTCCTGCCTGGCCACTGGCCAAACAGCATTTTATTTATATAGAGCTATATCCACAGCACACATGGCAGCTCACAACTGTCTGTAACTCCAGGTCCAGGGGATCTGACACCTTCACACCAATGCACATAAAGTTAAATAAATTATTCAAAAAATAAACAAATCAGCCTTTCAAAACTCTTGGTGACAGGTTTCCATTTTTCAAAAACTCCTACCAAGGTAAGTTATATCAATACAATAATTCAGCAAGCTTTCTCAAATGTGTTCTGACTTTCTTTTGTAGGATGGCCAGCTCCCCAATAACAACATGGAGACTTAATCATGAAAACTTGGCCTTTAGCTTAGGCTTTTTCCCAACTAGCTCTTATAACTTAATTAACCTGCTTTTATTAATCTACATTTTGCCACATGGCTCAGTTACCTCTCCTCTGTACCATATGTCAGACTTGCTTGTGGTGTCTTGCTGGTGTCTCTCCATGACTAGATTCCTTCTCTTCTTTCTCTCTCTCCCTGGAAATCCCACCTATCTCTCCTGTCTAGCTATTGGCCATGCAGCTCTTTATTAAACCAATCAGAAAGTACCTTGGCAAAGACATCTTCACAGTGTACAAAAAGATTATTCCACAACAGAATAATAACAAGACTTTCCAGCTACAAAGTTTCTTGCCTAAAGTCAAGTTATCAGCTTGTCACTCTTCATTCATAATATAAATGGAGGAGGGGGGCATTCTTCATGTGTTATTGCTCTGGAACATACTTCACTGGTCCCACATCATCACTCCTGTGGTCTATCAATACTCCTATATTCGGCTTTCTAAGCTGAAGTATAAATTAGAAAGAAAAAGCTTCAAGTATTATAGTCTCTTCTTGCCTTTCACACTCTTACAAGGTTGATGAATTCTCAAGTTAGTTAAGATCTGAGACACTAAGAACTGTATGCAGAGAAAAAAGAAGATATTGGTGGAAGCCTACAAGTATACAGCTATACTATGTTAGTTCTAAATATCTAATGTAAAATATGGCAGCTATAGTTAATAAATATGTATTATTACCTAAAATTTATGAGTAGATCTTAAGCATTCTACGCATACACACACACACACACACACACACACACACACACACACACACACACAGAGTGTGGGTACATACACTCCAGCTTAGATTTATCACCATATAAGGCTTCTACATGAGTGCTGAGGATATGAACTCAGGTCTTCATGCTTGAGAAAAAGCATCTTTAGCTCTATACACCTTAATTTTGACAGATTCTTCAACTACATCTATGGAATAATTTTTCTATGTTTAATTATACACTTAACTGAAAATCAGAAATCATAATTAGAGAACCAGGACTCAATACAATTCAAGCCAGAAACAAAGAAATGCTTAGTCTTCTGCTGAATAGAAATTTATTAGGCTTTCTGAAACACTGAAAGATTCTTTTTATTAATATTATTACACTTATTTATTTGCATTTATGAGTGCATGCATGTCATGGTGCACATGTGGATGTCAGAGGGCAAGTTTCTGGAGTTGATTCCAGGGATTTAACTTGGGTCATCAGGCTTAGCAGCAAGTCATTTACCCACTGAGCCATTTCCTCAATCCATCAAACACTGAATGTTTCTGAAGAATCTCAAGAGTTCTTATTACTCATTAGGCTGATTAGAACATTGGCTTTATTTTTAGCTATTATAAATTTTAATGTACATTTTTTAATTTTAAAATTTAATATTTAATTATATAGTATATTATGTATGTATGTATATATATATATATATATATATATATATATATATATATATATATGGTAATATATGCACAGATGGAACCAGCAAGCACCAGATTCAGCTTTGGATAGTAATCTCAGCTAGCTCCTAGAATGACCCTTGTGTAAATTACTTGGTTTCATTGTTTTTCTGTTTTCAAATATTATCAACTTGGGCAGAAAAAAACAGTCTGAAAGAAAACTCAGCAGGGATCTCAGATAAAGCATAAATTTTTTGGCTTGAAAGGGAAGAACAGAAGGAACAGATGTGTGGTGCATCCTTATTTCCAAATCACCACTGAAAGACACCTTTGTCTTTTGTTTGTGAGTCAGTGGGCTTGTCCAGTAGTGCTAAATGGAGCAGCTCCGTCAGCTAAGAACCCTGCCATCCTGACAAGGAAGGATTAGAGACTGCAGTGGACCTCCCTGCTCCCATTCTCTCAAGCCCTTAGCTTTCTTCCACAGAAATTTCAATCTGTAACTATCTAAATGGGTCAGAACAACAATGACAAAAATTGCATCAGCTCTCTGGAGGAAAAAAAAAATAGTTCAAACTACTCTGGCCCCACTAATTCTTCATGAATGATACTGTGATAAATTCAAAATTCAGAATCTCACAAGAATTGTTTTAAAGTCGGGCAGTGGTGGAGCACGCCTTTAATCCCAGCACTCAGGCAGAGGCAGAGGCAGAGGCAGGCTGATCTCTATGAGTTTAAGGCCAGCCTGGTCTACAGAGTGAGTTCAAAAACAATTGTTTTAAGCTGTTTCCTAATGATTTGAAGTGAACTTTACCAAAAAAAAAAAAAAAAGAAAAAAAAGAAAAAAACAGCTTTTCCTGAAATGCTTTATGCTAAGTTTACAATGAAGCAATTTCTCTCTGAAAAAGCATTTAACAGCTTGTACCTATGAATCATCCAGGCCATCCAAGTGAAAGAAATGCTTTTGCAAATTCAAGACAGTGCCAAGGTCAATATTTCTTAGTCTGGCTGCACATTAGAATCATCTGGGTAAGTTTGGGGTTTTTTTTTCCCCCTCGGTAGGTTTTTAAAAATAACTATGCCTGACTCTTTTCTGATTAATTGGTCTAAGAGGGGAATTTATATAGTCTTGGGGGGGGGGGGGTTGGGTTTTGGCTTTTGTTTTTTTGTTTGTTTTTTTGTTTGTTTTTGGTTTTTTGGATTTTTCGAGACAGGGTTTCTCTGTAGCTTTGGAGCCTGTCCTGAACTAGCTTTGTAGACCAGGCTGGCCTCGAACTCACAGAGATCCACCTGCCTCTGCCTCCTGAGTGCTGGGATTTAAAGGTGTGTGCCACCACCACCCAGCTACATGGTATATCTTAAGCACTCCATAGATGATTCTAATGTGCAGACATGATTAAGAACCATTATAGCTCAGAGGTTAAAAGCACTGACTGCTCTTCCAGAGGTCCTGAGTTCAATTCCCAGCAACCACATAGTGGCTCACAACCATCTGTAATGAGATCTGGCGCCCTCTTCTGTATACATAATAAATAAATAAATCTTAAAAAAAAAAAAAAAAAAAAACATTATCCAAGCCAGGTGGTGGTGGTGGTGGTGGTGGTGGTGGTGGTGGCAGCAGTGCACACCTTTAATCCCAGCTCTTGGGAGGCAGAGGCAGGCGGAGCTCACTGAGTTCAAGGCCATCATGGTCTACAAAGCGAGTTCCAGGACAGCCAAGACTGTTACACAGAGAAACCATGTCTTGAAAAACAAAAAAGAACCATTATCCTGCTAGAGCTGGAGAGATGGCTCTGAGGTTAAGAGTACTGTCTGCCCTTTCAGAGGTCCTGAGTTCAATTCCCAGCAACCACATGGTAGCTCACAACCATCTGTAATGAGATCTGGTGCCCTCTTCTGATGTGCAAGCATACATGCAGGCAGAAAACTGTATACATAATAAATAAATAAATCTTAAAAGAAAAAAGAAACATTATCCTGTAGCAAGAATGACTTGAGCCCATCTCCCATCCACAACCTATTTCTTTTTAGGGTTTTGGGTGGTTGGTTGGTGACCCTTCCATTAACATATTACTGATGCCTATTGTCAAGGTCAATGTTAGATTCCTTAACCCCTAATCTCAAGCCATACTCCAGCTCACAAGCCCCTTATCTACCTTTTAATCCTATGTGCAACTATACAGTATAAAAGGTGTGATTTTTTTTTCTCAATTAAATGTTGCTGGCAGCCATCCCAATTCACCCTCAGATCATGTCTATCTCCTCCTTCTCCTCCCCAACTCCACAGATCCTTTTTGGGACCTCACCCCACCCCCATCCACCACTACCCCCACTCCCCCACCCCCCACAGAAGCACGTTTTCAGAAGGACAGGGTCTCACTCTGTAGCTTAGGTGGTCTCCACTGGCCTCAGATCCATGGCAATCCTCTTGCCTCAGTATCCCTAGTGCTGAGATGACAGGTTTGTTGTGCCTCTACTCCCCAGCTCCTTTTAGGTTCTTATTCTGTACTGAAAACTATGAAGCAAGCACTCTTCAGCCTCCTGACTGGAGCGGGGAAACAGAGCTGATAATTTATTTGCATATTATTCATGTAAAAATAAAATGTCCCACTCCCAAGACCCTATTCACCTTATTTTTGTTATCCTGATGGTCTTCAAAGCGTATTTAGGCTCTTACCCACTGAAATGTGTCATAAGCTCCAGTATTTCAGCAGCCAGACAACTTCTAGACTGCCTTCTAAGCTTTAGAAAGTACAAAAAACTTGTCATATAATGTATTTTACAACTTGGTATTTTTAAAAGTGTCACCAAATCTACCCACAGTGTCAACACTTTTTCAAAAGCTATAAAATTTATAAATTATTTTTCTCCCTAATGCTTTCCCAGGTCATCGCAGACCCTACTAATTTCCTTATAGGAATTTACCATCTCAGCCACTCCCTGGTTTAGTACCTGTTTTTCCTAAGTACTTTGAGGACAAGTATTTATACTTAATCAGGTATACAAATACAGTTTTGGAATAGTGTTGTTTTCTGAACAAAGGCTCCCAGTGTTTTGAGTTTCCTGCTTCCAGTTCTTTGACCCACCTGTCCTCTCCAACTTAAAACTCCCTTTAATCCCACCAAGAAATTTATCATCCTCCCAACTATTCTCAGAGACTACTGTTGCCTTTTCAATTGAGAGACTACAAGAATTACATAAACACAAAAACCCTGCCCTTCTTGACTTTTCTTCAATCGTTGTATTTATCTCCACCATTCCTCTTTGGAACTCTCAAAATCTAAATTACATTTCTGTCTCAACAACTTCCACAAACAAGGCTTTCTTGCAAACAGCACCCAGCTCCAACCCCATTCTTTCCCTAGTTTTCCTAAGATGGCCGCCCCGAAGCCAGCAAAGGAAGCTCTCCACCCACATAGGACCATTTGGGCCACGGAGTGGAGGAGGCGTGGTGGCCAAAAGCAAAGTGGTCAAAGGTCCCCAAGAGGTAGCCTTGATGGCAGGAGGGTGAGCCAAGAGGAGGAAGCACCAGAGGCGTTGGCCTCGCTGCATCGGGCCAGCGCAAGCCACAGTCACAGGAAGTGCGGCCCCGCCCTGGCATGAGGCCAGGCCGGAAGTGGGCGTTGCCGGGGCCTGGCAGTGAGTCGAAGTCGAAGTCGAAGTCGGCGGTGGGGAGAGCGTCTGAACTGAGGTAGGAAAGAGGAGGGTGGTGTGGCATTGGCTTGGGTCAGCCCTTGGAATCAGGTCACGGGCGGGAAAACTTCACGGCAGTGTCCTCCCTGACTCCGCAGCCGGAAGCCCTGGGCAGCGCCACGGCGGCCATCGTCCACTCGACGCCCGCCCGGCGCCTTTTCTACCTTGTTTTCAAGGTAGCCTCCTCCCCTCGCCTGCTCCTTGCCCTCTCGTTGTTTGACTCTTCTGAATCTAGGGACTTTTGTATAGAGGGAGAGAAATTACCACTTTCCCGAGAGCTGCGATTTTTTCAGGGTTTAAAGAGTAGCTTCAGATTCTCACTTTTTCCAGCTCACAGAAGCCTAGTACCGAGGAAAAGAAATCAAGTCACCTGTTAACAGTTTGATGGGGAAAGTAAGAGACAGCTGGGTGGTGTTATGAATCCCAGCGCTCTTGACCTACTTATAGTCAGTGTGTTTTCTGGGAAAGAATGGGTCGACTGTCTTAAGTTGCTGAATACTGCACTCATCACTCTTATATACCTTAAAATAAAAAAAGTTTAAAAAGTAACGCTTGATTCGTCCTTCCAAACCTTTTTTATTTTTAACAAAGTATGACATAATTGTAATAGAGGTTCCAAAAGGTCAAGATAGTTTAATCCAAACATGAATAATTTTCAGATAGTTTCCCTAATGATTGTCATTAACAAATGGGCTTTGCAGCAAAGTACTAAACTAGAGTTTAGCTGATCACCTGTATTTCTTAACAAAGGTTCTAATGCTGCTTATGTCATAGAATGGGGGGAAGGGGTGTGGAATTGTGTGAGAGGCCAAAGGAGAGCTTGCCTAGAGACAAGAGCTGTATGTGCATCCAATTTTCAGAAGATTCCTATGGGAGTGGTTATATACAAAATTAGTTTTCCCATAATAATAAGTGAATTAAATCAGTGTGTGATAGAGCTCTCCAGTAAAAGAGAATTCAAACTGAGACGTTTTCTCTTTTAATGTTTTTCATTTCTGTTGTAGTTGTTCTTTTACATGTTCTCTATGAGTTCTTAAATTCACATGTGCCCTCACTATCTAGAAAGAATCAGTACTGACTGGAGTAGTACTCATCTTGCCATTGTGTAAGAAATGAGAGGGACAGAGTGAAGCATTGCTAGAAAGAGAGAACATTGGTATGACATTTTCTGATCATGTTTAAGAAAAGTCATTAAATAAGATTTATTTTACATGTGTTTGTGTGCATTTATGAGTGCACTATGGGCATGCATTGCCCACAGAGGCCAAAGAGGGCATTTGATCCCCTAAAACTGCACTTGTAAGCTATGTAGGTGCTGGGAACCAAACTCAGATCATCTGCAAGAGCCCCAGAGCTCTTAACCATTTAGCCATCTCTCTAGCTGGAAAGAAGAACTTTAAAGTAGTTGATTTGGAATTTTAAATAATGGTATTTTATGGCTTCAACTTCCCCCCTATTGCTAATGTTAAATAGCACCAAGCTCTAATAGCAGGTGAACAGTGGCAGGTGTTGTAATACCACTTAAAATACTTTGCTTGAATGTAGTTTATGTCAGTAGTCATATGTGACCTGTGTGTGGGCCCTAGAGTTTATTCCAAGAATATGAATTATGGATGATGCTAAAATTAGTCATAGGAGTAAAGAATGCTTAAAAGAAGAGAAATGTTATTGAACTTGGGCAGCTTCAATTCCAGGAATGATTCTACATTTTAGGACTGCCTTTTGATGCATCTCACTTCTGATTCTCTGAACCATGTTTTTCCCTCTAGCACTTGAACAGGACTCCTTTGCCATCAGCATGGAAGACACTTACAGTATGTACTACTTGCTGCTTTTAGAAAATAATACATCATTTATGCATAGTTTGATGCCTGACTATACTATATGTTATGAAAAATTCAGATTTCTCGGTGAAATGCTGAGAAAGAAAGGTCTATGTGGTGTTGGGGCATAGAAATAGTTCTAATTTTAGGACTGGAGAGATGGCTCAGTGGTTAAGAGCAGTGGCTACTCTTCCAGAGGACCTGGATTCAATTCTCAGCACCCGTATGGCAGCTCGCAACTGTCTGTAACTCCAGTTACAGGGGATCACATACATCACACAGACATCCATGCAGGCAAAACACCAATACACACAAAATGAAAATAAATAGATGTAGTACAAATCTTCAAAGATCTTATAAAATCAAACCCAGAGCCAGGTATTGGGTTAAAGCTGGAAGATCAGAGAAACAGAACAAGCCACAGCCACCTCACCTTGCCAATTCCTCAGCTGATCCTGTTTCCTCAGACTGGAAGCCTTTGAGTCCTCATCCAAATGGATCTCAGCTGAACTGCAGCTAAAAGCCTAAAAGCTTAACCAGCTCTAGTTCCTGGTCCTTGCGCCTTATATACCTTTCTGCTTTCTGCCATCACTTCCTGGGATTAAAGGCATGAGTTACCATGCCTGGCTGTTTCCAGTGTGGCTTTGAACTCACAAAGATCCAGATGGATCTCTGCCTCTGGAATGCTAGGATTAAAGGCGTGTGCTACCACTGCCTAACCTCTATGTTTAATATTATGGCTGTTCTGTTCTCTGACCCCCAGATAAGTTTATTGGGGTGCACAATATATCAACCACAAATCATTTTATTTTGTTAAAAGGAAATATTCAAATTTTAAGAAAGACACTTTAGTCTCCAGCCATATCACCCTGAACGAATGGTCTGAAACAAAACACTTTAAGTAATTAAAGAGATATGAGAACCAGTTGTAATGGGACACACTGTAATAGGAAGCTGAGTCAGGAGGATCATAACTTCTAGGCCATGGGCTTCACAGCAGGATTATCAAAAGACAAACCAACAGGCCAGTTAGATGGCTCAGCAGTGAAGTGTTTGCCATACAAGCCTGATAAACTTAGTTTGAGTTTGGAACTCATGTAAAAGTAGGAGAGAAAACTGACTCCACTGATCTACACACATACCATACACACAATAATAAATAGAAAAGTTTTACAAGACTGAAATGTAGCTCAGTGGTAGAGCATTTGTATAGCATTCTTAAGACCCATAATTTGGTCACCAATACCAAGATAGATGGATGGGTGGATGAATAATGGATGGATAATTCTTTTCAATATAGAACAGAGCTGACCTAAATTGCCAGACCAAGAAGTAAAGCATATGGTAGTTCTCATTGTCAACTTTGACTCATGCTATGCTCTATATGGGCGTTATAATTTGTGTGAATCATAGAGTGCTCCATTCTGTCGATTGCTGACATTTGCTCATGATGGAATGGATTAAATGAAGGAAAATTAATAAGAATTTCATCTGTGAATGCTCTCTGGGTGTTCCGAAGCTTCAGAAATAAGATTGCAGTCTAAGAAGAGCTCAATTGGCATAATAAGCATGCCAGTTCTCTAGGACTTTTTCCTCCCTGTTTGTTCTGTCCTTCAGATCACCTTTCAGGCTCATTTGCATCATGGCCATGGTCAGCAATTTATTCCGTGTTTACCACTCCTCCAGTGAAGCTGTCTGTTTCACTTCCCCTCTGGTTTCTGATTTTCATTGCAGTCTCTGGTTTATAAACTGCTTATCAAAGGTGAATTGTTTATCCTTTATCCTTACCTTCAAGGGTTGGCAAGAGTGTTTTATTAGATTGCCTTTTGCTCTCAGAATGTACTTAGCCATTTAACTTTCTTTCCTAAACCAGGCTTGTTAAGATTGGGGGCACAGCCAAGGCAGCTTGGATAGCCTAAGGGCAGTTTTGAGTAGTGTGGTTCAGGGTTTTCTTAACACAGCAGTCCATGTCTACAGTTGGCTTAGCTGTAGGAGACTCTGTCTTTGCAGTATATTGTTATTTTTGCTGGCTGGTTTAGTAGTCATTCAATTAAGGAATTTTATTTCTCATCTATGTTCCAAAATATGAAAAGTAAAATTATCTGACAAAAGTAATGAGATCATGGACAAGAAAACTAGAGCAACCAATACAACATACAGGAGTAAAGCAAAGAACAGATTGGGGGAAGCTGTAGTTATCACTACTTCCGTAGAACATACTATTGAAACTCTATGGCTACCAACTTGTTTACTAGAAATTGACAAGGATGCCAATTATCCTCAACTTTCTGTAGGGCCAGCTGGATTGGGAGAGTAGAGTTCCCAAGTACAGTGAGCCACAGTGGTTATTGGTACACCAACAGTACATTCCACCTTTAGTGTACTATTTGAGAAACCTTGGTTGAAGTAGATAGAGAATATAAATGACCCTGAATTGTTACCTTTAAGAAAAGGAAGCAAAATACTTTGGATGTCATTTCACATGTTTGTTTTATAATAAGAATGAAAACTATATTCAATAAAATATGAATGAGACCTCAGCATGCCATTGTTGGCACTACTGTGCTTAAGAGTCAGTGATATAGGTTGGGGATTTAGCTCAGTGTTAGCGTGCTTGCCTAGCAAGCACAAGGCCCTGGGTTCGATCCTCAGCTCAAAAAAAAAAGAATCAATGATAGCACAATTTTATTTTCTCATAGTTACTTTTTTATCATTTAGTCACAATTTGGGGTTTTTTGGTGGGAGTTGGTTCGTTTGGTTTGGGGGTTTTGTTTGTTTCTGTTTGCTTGCTTGTTTTTGGTTTTGTTTTGAGACAGGGTTTCTCTGTGTAGTCCTGGCTGTCCTAGAACTTACTCTGTAGACCAGGCTGGCCTCGAACTCAGAAATCTGCCACCCTCTTCTTCCTAAGTGCTCTAGGATTAAAGGTGGATGCCACCACTGCCAGGCCAGTCACAATTTATTTTAATCAAAGTTTTCTTTAGACTGCCTTATTCTTTCACTATGGATTTATTGAAAACATTAATATACCTAAAAGGCTGCTGTAGTTTTACAGGATCCTATTATACTTTATACTTACTGTATTTTTTTTTTCTCTCTTTCAGTCGACTCCCTGGACCCTGAAAAGTTATTACAGTGCCCCTATGATAAAAATCACCAGATCAGGGCCTGCAGGTTTCCTTATCATCTCATCAAGTGCAGAAAGGTAAGGTATTATTTTCATAAATATGACCTTTCATGCCGCCTTAAGTTTTTCTGAAGAGCGAAACTTTATAGGCAACAAAGTGTTTAACATAAATATTTTAATTGAATGCCAGATTGTTTGGTGATTCTACCTTGTTAAGTTCCAATATTTACAGATGTCTTATTCTATGAAGTTTATAGATTTTTTTGTCTTTTTTTTTTTTCTTTCTTTCTTCTAACTATCAACAAAGCATTGTTTATAAACAATGTCTCTAGAATCTTACCCTTTGGAAAACAGAAGAATCACTAATTTTTTTCCTAGTAATGAGAAATTCCTCTTACCTTACAAATTTGATGTGTTCTTTATTCTGATAAGTACTAAGTACCCTATTTTTTAAAGTATTTTTAGGTTCATGTATATGGGTGTTTTGGTTGAATATATATACGTGCACCATGTGTGTCTAGTGCCCGTGGAAGTTTGAAGAGAGAGGGTATTGGATCCCCTGGAACTGGAGTTAAAAAGATAGTTCTTAACTACTGTGTGGGTGCTATAAAACAGACCTGGGTCCTCTGAAAACACAAGTGTTTTTAACCACTGGGTCTTCTCTAACCCCTCTATTACATTTCTTTCTGACTTCTTGTTTAGAATTTTTAACTCAAGAAAGTGACTCTCCAAGTTTCAACATCTTTTTTTTTCTTTTAACTTATGTGTATGTCTGTCTGTCTGTGTAAGTTTATATGCACAGTGTGTACACAGAAGCCCACAGAGGCCAGAAGAAGGCATGGATATCTTGGAACTGGAATTAACAGACAGTTTTGAGCCACCATGTAGGTGCTGGAAATTGTAGTTAGGTCCTCTGCAAGAGTAGTAAGTACTGTTAACCAATGAGCCTTCTCTCCAGCCCCAAAATCTCTTTTCTTTTTAATTTGTTTTCTCTCTGCTTACTTCTTTATAGACTTGGCTAATATAATGTACTCTAGTCCTCTGTTAATTAAAAATTACTAGCCAAGCAGTGTTGGCGCACACCTTTAATCCCAGCACTCAGGAGGCAGAGGCAGGTGGATCTCTATGAGTTTGAGGCCAGCCTGGTCTACAAAGCAAGTTCTGGGATAGCCAGAGCTGTTACACAGAGAAACCCTGTCTCAAAAAAACAGACAAATCGGGTTGGGGATTTAGCTCAGTGGTAGAGTGCTTGCCTATCAAGTGCAAGGCCCTGAGTTTGGTCTCCAGCTCTGGGTGGGAAAAAAAAGTTAGGAAGGTTTTGGCCGGGCAGTGGTAGCGCACACCTGTAATCCCAGCACTCGGGAGGTAGAGGCAGGCAGATCTCTGTGAGTTCAAGGCCAAGCCTGGTCTCCAAAGTAAGTTCCAGGAAAGGCGCAAAGCTACACAGAGAAACCCTGTCTCGAAAAACATACATACATAAGTAAGTAAATGAATGAATGAATGAATGAATGAATGAATGAATACTTTTATAGGTTGTTAGAATACTGATGTCAGAGCTGGAGAGATGGCTCAGTGGTAAAGAACACTTGCTACTTTTCCAGAGGTCACAAATTCTACCAACTATATCAGGCAGCTCACAACTTCCTGTAATTCCAAATCTAGGGAATCCAGTGCCCTTTTTGGCTTTCCACAGGCACATGTACTCATGTGCACATATGCACACAGAGACACACACACACATAATTAACAAAGTAAAATCTTGGGGGTTGGAGAGTTGGCTCAGCAGTTAAGAGCACTTGGCTCTTCCAGAGGTCCTGAGATCAGTTCTCAGCAACCACATAACCTTCTGCAATGGGATCAGTGCATGAAGACAGAGCACTCATATACATAAAATACATGAGTAAATCTTAGGGGAAAATGTACTTCAGTGGTTTTTAAAGTAAGATATTTAAAAAAGAAGTTTTTTAAGGTTTATATTTTTTGTATATAAGTGCTTTGCCTACATATACATATGTGTACCACATGTGTACCTGGTGCCCAAGAAAATTTTGTAAGAAGGAATCAGGTCCCCTGGAACTGAAGTTACATATAGTTGTAAGCTACCATGTGGGTTCTGGGACTAAACCCAGGTCTTCTGCAAGAGCAGTAAATCCCTTAACCTCTGAGCAATCTCTTCAGCTCCTCATTTTTTTTTAAAGAATACCAATGTTGGGGTTGGGGATTTAGCTCAGTGGCAGAGCACTTGCCTAGCAAGCACAAGGCCCTGGGTTCAGTCCTCAGCTCTGGAAAAAAAAGAAAAAAAATTAAAAAGAAAGAATACCAATGTTAGATACAGATACCAAAAAAAGTTTAATATTTAACCCAAACTATATATAATTCATATTTAATATTTTTTAAAAAGTATTTAGGGCTGGGGGTGTAGTTTAATTTATAGAATGCTTGCCTAACATGCATAAAGCCCTTGGGTTCAATCCCTTGCACCACATAAAACCATGTATGATTTTTCAAGCCTATAATTCCAGCACTAAGGAAGTAGACACAGGAGAATCTAAAGTTCAAGGTTACCCTCAACTATATAGCAAGTTGAGTTTGCTAATCTGGGCTACATGAGATTGTCTCAAAACAAAGAAGCACACAAACCAACCACACATAGTGTGGCACACACCTGTAATCCAGACGGTTGTAATCAGGAAGTTGAGGCAGGAGAATTGCCATGAGGTCAAGGACAGGTAAATTATATAGTGACCTCCTGGGATATATGATAAGACCCAGTCTCAAGGAAAGGTGGTGGCACACGCCTTTAATCCTAGCACTTAGGAGGCAGAGGCAGTCGGATTTCTGAGTTTGAGGACAACCTGGTCTACAGAGAGAGTTCCAGGACAGCCAGGGCTACACAGAGAAACCCTGTCTTGAAACACTCACCCTCTTCTCTAGCAAAAAAAAAGAGCCTGTCTGAAAAAACTAGGTGGAAGAAGAAGAAATGATTCAGCAGTTAAGAGCACTTGTTTTTGCAGAAGACCTGGGTTTGATTCCTAGCTTCCACATAGTGGCTTACAACCATCTGTAACTCCAGTTCCAGGGGATCTTGACCCACTTTTATGATTAGATATACATATGATGCATATACATACACACTGGCAGAACATTCACACATATAAAATTAAAAAAATATTTAGCTGGGCATGGTGGTTTATGCCTTTAATGCCAGCACTCAGGAGGCAGAGGTAGGCAGAGATAATTTATGATTTAAAGGTCAGCCTGGTCTATAGAATAAGTGCCAGCCAGGGTAGCCAAAGCTGCATAGAGATACCCTGTTCCAAACCAACCAAAAAAATAAAAGAAAGAAGAAGAAGTAGTGGAGGCTGGAGAGATGACCAGCAGTTAAGAGCACCTGTATTGCTCTTTCAGAGCACCCAAGTTCACATTGAGTGGCTCATAACTGCTCCAGGAGAACCCAATACCTCATACACATTTAAAATAATTAAAAAATTTTAAGCTGTTTTCCTTAAGTAGGTATAGTGGTGCATGCCTATAATCCTACCACTTGCAAGGGTAAAGCAGGAAGGTTGCCACAAATTCAAGTCCAGCCAGGGCTGTACAACAAGACCCTGTCTCCAAAACCTTTGCTTTTATTGTCTAACATGCTTTATATAAGTAATGGAGACTGTGTTTTATTTTTCTTTTCATCTTTTGTGGGGGAAAGGGAAGGCAGTACTGGGAATTTAATCTAAGGCTTCACATCAGAGTACTCGTAAGTGCTCTTACCACTGAGCTGTGTTGCCAGCCTTTAATTTTGAGACAGGACTCACTAAGTTGTCCAAGGTGACCTTGAACTTACAGCCCAGGCAGACTTTGAACTTTCCATCCTCCTAAACTTTTATACATGAAAAACAGTCAGCTCTACTTTAAATCTTTAGAGTGCATACCCACTCATCAATAGCTTTTTTTTTTTTTTTTTTTTAGGAGAATGAGGGCAGAAACGGGTATAAGAAATTAATCATCACCTTTGATTTTCAACCAATCCTAGCAAGAAAGGCACGTCACCTAATGGTTGATAATTGGGCTGCTTTGTTCTTGTTCCCTGACCTTAAAGAGTTCCTCACTCAACTATGTGCCTTTCTAAAACTTTAGATTGTCTTCTTGGGTTTTTCATCTCAAAGCTATTTGACAAAACATCTTAGTCTAACTTTAAGTTGTTTTCAAAGCTTTGTTTCAGCTATGATGACTCCAAAACCTATAAACACATCTTCCAACATTAATGTTCAAAGAATTTAAACTAGCTGGGCTCCCAGGACTAAATTGCTTTTCTTAGTCATTAACCTAAGCCACAGTCTATACAGCTTCTCAATAGAAACTCATGTGTTGTAGCAATGTGTCACTTCCATGTTTTATTTTTTATCAAAACTCTATTTAAACTAATATTACTATCAACTAGACAGTACAGTTTAGGGAGTAATCATCTTCATAATCACAGGTAAAAATGCCCAATGGAATGAGGTGTTTCTATGAGATAAATACACTACATCACAGGCAGTGGGGATCTCCCCACACCCACTCACACCATGCCAGATACCAGAGAAAGATGGCAGCAGCAAACATGTAAAGACACAGCAGAAGCAAAAGACATTCCAGGTCTGTGGACTCAGGGCTTTGGCTATCCGAGATGCACCCATCAGGGGTTGCCTCCTGGTGGGATGACACCTTGAACTTCAATTACCACCTGCTGCTCCTCTGATATAGCCACCAGCAGTGCTGGAATCCAAACCAAGTTTCTCATGATTGCTCAATAAGCAGCAATCTTAACCAGTAAGCCATCTCTACAGACCCATGAAAGAAAACAACCTGTGAAAATCAGCCCTGTCCTTCCAGCATATAGGTCCTGGATGTCAAACTCAGGTTGTCAGACTTGGTGGAATTGACCCTTTGAGACATCTCATTGCCCCTCTGTTTTTTGTTTTGTTTTTAATATATGTATGAGAGAGAGTAACCACAGAGATCAGTAGAGAGTATTAAATTCCTTGGAGCTATAGTTACAAATAATTGTCAGGCCTCTACTTTGGGTACCAGAAAAAAACTCAGAGCCTCTGGAAGGATAGCAGCACTCTTAATGACCCACTGAGCCATCTCTCCAGGCCCTCTTTTTCTTAAATTTCTTAATTGTTGGTACATTTGTCATGACATTTAGGTGATAATAAATACTTTGGGGGGGGGGGGTTAAAACAAGGTACTAGTCCACAAAGTGCTTATCATTTGCATTTTTCCTAAGTGAAATAGATGAAATAAAGGTTAAATTGTTCACCAGGTAGTGGTGACATGTACCTTTTATCCCAGCACTTGGGAGGCAGAGGCAAATGGATTTCTGAGTTCAAGGCCCACCCTGGTCTACAGAGTTCCAGGACAGCCAGGACTGTACAGAGAAACTCTTTCTCTAAAAACAAATAGAAGAGGTTAAATTGTTCAGGGCCTTATTTCAGGCATCAATACTATAAGTAAGTGTCCCTATGTTGGTTTGAAAAATCATTAGCTTGTCTCTGCAGCTCCCTATTTCTCAGCACTGTCACATTGCACTAGCAGGTCCTGCTACAGTACAGACTGTGTTTCATTGTTAGTGTTGATCCTGAATGTCAGCTTTCACAGACACGCAGAGGGCTCCAGCATTGCAGGCTGTGGTGTCTGACAGACAGAGAAGAGACGGCTCATACTGACTGCTTTGCTCTTTATAAGCCACTAAAATCCCAGTATTGGGGGTGAGGGGGGGTAATCCCTACAGTCATAACCAAAAGGTTTGCATTTTGACACTACTGAGATAGTAGCTGCATGGTCTATGTAGGTGATAACTATTTCCCTCTTAGGTTTCTGTGATGAGTTACCCACCTTGGCTGAGTGTACCCACCACAGCTGAGACATAAAAACTTGCTGAGGGGATTACACAGAGCCATTTATAGAAAAAGGCTGAGCTAGTTTCCGTGGATTTTATGAGATCTAAACAATTGATAGATCCCTTAATTTTGATCCCACAGAATCATCCTGATGTTGCAAACAAATTGGCTACTTGTCCCTTCAATGCTCGGCACCAGGTTCCCCGGGCTGAAATCAGTCATCACATCTCAAGCTGTGATGACAAGAGCTGTATTGAGCAGGATGTGGGTAAGTCTGACTAGCTAAAATGTTCCAGTACTGGGGGTTAGCCAGTCAGTTTGTAGTTATGCTGGCTTTCGCCATTTCAAAGGAACATTTTTCTGCCTTTGAGATGTTTATGTCATTGTAGCAGTGGGTTGTTAGATTCTTATATAGGTCAGACTGTTTTCTACTATTATAATAAATCATCTAAAAATAAAGTTCTTGAGGCTGGAGATAGAGCTCTGTGGGTCGAGCCACTTGGATAAAGCTAGGTTCCAGCTCCTGTGCCAGAAAAATCATAGGCATGGTGGCACTAACCTGTAATCCCCAAACTCAAGAATGGAGCAGGAGGACCTTGAAGGTCAAGGTCATTTTTGAGTTTAAGACCTTGTCTCAATAAATAAATAATCCTGTTATTGCTATAAATATGGTAACGGTCTTTGTTTCTGCTTCTTGTTCCTGTCAGCTTCCACCCTATCCATATTTAGAAACAAAGACTCAATAGGCTACCCTGCAGCCTTTAAAGGCCTTAAATCCCTTAAACAGAATAACCTAGCTGGGCCTCCCACTTTGTCCTTTATATGTCAAATCTCGGTTGTCTTGCAGTCAACCAAACCAGGAACCTTGGACAAGAGACTCTGGCTGAGAGCACATGGCAGTGCCCTCCTTGTGATGAAGACTGGGATAAAGGTGAGATGCCTCTATATTTTTTTTCTTCACATATTTAAATCTCAGATCATTTGCTTAAGACAGAAGGAAGGTTTTCTTTTTTTATGAGTGTGCCATGTTGTTTGGAATGCCTTATTATTTTTATTGGGCCCCAAAATGAGCACATTTGTATCACTGTGCAGACACATAGAACAGCCTGTCCCTCTTGATTAGAAGAAGCATTTCTTTACATCTGTTTTCCCCATAAATCCTATTGTACCATCTGTGCATGATTGTTACTTGGCACGATTACTATTATTTATGGCTCTTATCCTTCAGTTGTTAAATTCCTGCTTCTGTATTACTTGGGCAGGGCACTCAATCAGTTTTCACTCATACCCCTCAAAACCTAGCTGTGTTATTTCCCATCTGACAAATTCAACTAATGTGGATTGGTGTTTTTTCCTAGTAGCATCACAAACTGTTTTGTTTCCTTTGGCAGATTTGTGGGAACAGACCAGCACCCCATTTGTTTGGGGCACAGCCAACTTCTGTGGCAACAACAGGTAAATCAAATGATCTTACTCTCGTCACTACAAAAATAATAATAATCCCAGCATTAGGGAGGCAGAGGCAGGCGGATCTCTGAGCTCTAGGCCAGCCTGGTCTACAGCATGAGTTCCAGGATAGCAAGAGCTACACAGAGAAACTCTATCTCAAAAAACCAATAGTAATAATAGTAATAATGCAAGCACCATCTTTCCTTGATGAGGATTCATGGTGATAACTTAGTTTGGTGAGGGTTTTTCTTTTCTTGCTCTTTTGAGAGAGAGAGAGGGTGTGTGAGGCCAGAAGAGGTTGTCAGAAGTGTGTGTGTCTGTGTCTGTGTCTGTGTCTGTGTGTCTCTGTGTGCGCATGTGCGTGCTCGCGCACGCGCGCATGCATGTATGTTTTCCTTTGATCCTCTGGAGGCCACAAGAGGTTGTCAAACACTGGAGCTGGAGATAGAGGTGGTTGTGATCCATCTGACATGAACGCTGGGAAGCAAGCTCCAGTGCCATGCAAGAGCAGCAAGTGCTCTTAACTGTTAAGCCTTACTTGCTCTTTGATCCATAAAATCATGGGCTTTATACCAGAAATATAGTATCTACAGTCTAATAAGAAAAGCAATTTGTATTTTAACTGTTTGGGGCTTTATTCTTTTTTGTTATTTTTGCTGGTTTTGCATTGTTTTAAGACTGAAAAAAGTTCTCCAGTTATACTACTTAGACAATTTTAACCCGAAATCACCAATACTTGTGGTAGGGAACAAATCCTGTGGCTGATGAGAATGCTGAATGAGTACAAGCATTTGTGACTATGCCTGACACCTGAGTTTGATCTCCAAGACGTACACAGTGAAAGAAGAAAACAGGCTTATGCAAGTTGTTCTCTGACCTCTGCATACATGCTGTGGTGTGCACATGCATTCACACACAAAGACACAAACAGAATTTTTTCTGAAAGTTTTTTTCAAAGGAGATTGGAGGGATGACTTCAGGGATTAAGGGCACTTGTTACTCTTTAAAGGGTTTAGTCCCCACACCCACATCAGCCAAACCTACAACTGCTTAAAATTCCAGATCCATGGAATCCACACCCTCTTCTAGGCTCTATGGACACCCAACACACATATGCACATACACATGTAAATATTTTTTTAAGATTTATTTATGTATTTTATGTATATGAGTGCCCTGTCATATACATAAACTCTTCTGTCATATACATATATTCCTGCATGCCAGAGGAGGGGATCAACTTGAATTATAGGTGGTTGTGAGCCACCATTTGGTTGCTAGGAATTGAACTCAGGACCTCTGGAAAGTTCTTTGAGATTGGGAAATCCAAAGTATCTAATGAGTAAGAAAGAAAATATCTCTTATTACTAATACTTTGTATCCAGTTTCCAAGTGTCAGATTTCTCATTATACCAACACGTTGCCTTAGAGGATCAAGTTTCAAACACAAGTGAGACATTTCAGGGTTGGAAAATAAAGGGATAAAATGCTATACTTTATTTTTCCCTGAATGCTTAATGTTTTATTGTTTTTAATTATGTGTATGTGGATATGTGCTCATGAGTGGATGTGCTCACAGAGGCTGGAGGTGTCAGATCCCCTGGCTACCTAATGTGGATGCTGGGAATCAAACTCAGATCCTCTGGAAGAGTAGTACATGCTCTTAACTGTTGAGCCATCTCTCCAGCACTCATAAAATACTTATTTTTTTATTTCTTAGTTTCTGATGTCAGTTAATAAATGCAGACTATTTTTAGTCAATAACAGAAACTTAGATTAATTTTATTGGTGGCAACTTTAACTTCAGTTCTTAAGAGATTTGTTATAGGAGCTGGAGAGATGGCTCAATGGTTAAGAGAAGTGACTGCTTTTTCAGAGGACCCAGGTTCAATTCCCATAACCCACATACTGTCTCCCAGTTCTCTGTTACTCCAGCTCCATGAAATTCCAACACCCTCTACTGCCCTCTATAGGCACTAGGCGGCACACAAGTGATACATATGGGCATACATGTAGATAAAACACACATACACATAAAAATAATTTATGACAAGATCTGTTGCAGCCAAGCATGGTGGGAAACAGCTTTCATTCCAGCACTGACACTCAGGAGGCAAAGGCCAACAAATCACTGTGAGTTTGATGGCAGCCTGATAGAGAGTTCCAGCCAGGAATAGACACACCTGTCCTGTTTACAGGGGTGGGGTTTTATATCACTACTGACCAGTAGATGTCATTGTTGTTTATCTCAATTTCTATAAAATGTAAATGGTTAATTCTTTTGTTATTGTTTTGTTTTGCTTTTCAAGACAGGGATCCTTTTTGTAGCCCTGGCTGTACTGGAACTCAGTTTGTAGACAAGGCTGGCCTCCAACTCAAGAGATCTGCCTGCCTCTGCCTCCCAAGTACTGGGATTAAAGGTGTGTACCACCACACAGTTAATTCCATCATAATGCACATATGGAATAAGGAACATTCCAGAGAAATGGTAATCATCCTAAGTGCAAGAATATTTTGAAAGAACTACACTTACATTTCAGATGTGTGGTTATTGTTTTCCCCATTTAAAAACACATTTTGATTGTCTGTGTGTATGCCTGAAGAATATTGATGATGACATCAAATTATTCCTTTTTTAGTCCTGCAAACAACATAGTTGTGGAACATAAGAGTAACCTGGCTTCAGGCATGCGAGTTCCCAAGTCTCTGCCCTATGTTCTGCCGTGGAAAAATAGTAAGTGAAGTAGAGGTCAAAGTAGTCTTACTCTCTTCATTGTGACAAAACAATTGGCTTGATTATCTGGAATGCCCAGCCCGATGCTGAAAGTAAGTGTGACTATAAATGCTGTGTTCAAAGCACCTCACTTACTTCACAATACTCCTATGTAACTCCTTGGTTACAAACAAGAAATTAAAGCTGGGTGTGGTAGTGCGTGCCTTTAATCCCAGCACTCCAGAAGCAGAGGTAGGTGTGTCGCCACTGTCTGGCAAGACTGCTTTCTTTTCCCAAGATTCTAAATGGAATTCAATCATTAATTTTGAATTCTGCTTTAAGATTACTAACCCATGTATTCTAGGAATAAGTAATTTGTGTTTATGCCAGGCAGACATGGTGCACACCTTTAATCCCAACACCTGGGAGGCAGAGGCAGAGGCAGGTGGATTTCTGTGAGTTCAAGACCAGCCTGGTCTATAGAGCAAGTTCCAGAACAGCCAGGGCTACACAAAGAAACCCTATCTCAAAAAAAAAAAAGGAATTTGTATTAATAAGCACGGAAGGTGGAATGAATCTCAATCAACATGGCATATTTATTTTGAAATGTTTATTCTCGTAGATGGAAATGCACAGTAACTGAACATCTTCTCAAGTAAGTATTTGTTTCATTCTATCTTCAGATGGTAGCAAGATTTAATGGACATAAAGCAATTTGATTACAATTTTCTTTCAGATTATGATACTAAATTAAAGCTTTGTGTGTGTGTGTTTTACATATATATATAAATGGCTTTACAGACTAATGAATAGGCCTTTACTACTTAAAATTCTGTTTCCATGCTAAGTTTTTCCCCTGATGTTAGTACACACTGCTTTTTTTTTTTTAATTGACATCAAAGTTGCAATCTCGATCTATCCTGCCTCTTGTAATGGACTGAGATAAATCAAACATCTTTGCTTCACTGCTCTGCAATTTTTTCTCCATACAGTACTGTTTAATTCTCATTTTTTAAAAATTCATACTTTTTTTAATGAGTATTTAAAAGTTTAGGTCTCTTAAGAGTCTTGCACTGTTGATATTATCTAGTAGTTTAAGTGCAGAACCTCCCAAAAATCTCTATGACGAGACCAAAATCCTTTACTTTTCCCAGATGAAACCTTTCCTGAAGGCCCTTCTGTGGGCTAGTGGTAGAGCTCAGCTTAGCTGTCTTGCCTGAGGTACTACTGGTGGCAGGAGTTTAAGGAAGGCTGGGACAGGATTCTGTTTCAGCTGTCTTGCAGATAATTTTTCAGCATGTGTTTATCAGATGGATGAGTGATTGGTCTGTTGCTGTCCAGTCCCCATCTACACTGAAGCAGATGAATCTGTGGTAGGGTTCATTTTGTACCAGACCTAATGTTTTCCTCTGATAAGTTAGAAAAGCTAAATGGAAACACCCAGCCAGGCATGGCATCACACAGCATTCAGAGAGTTAGAGGCAAGAGGGTCTCTGAGTTCAAGTCCATACTGATCTACATAGCAAGCTCTAGGACAGACAGGACTACGCAAAGACCTTATCTCAAAAAAAAAACCATACATACATACATACATACTGCAAAGACCCTATCTCAAAAAAAACATAGATAGATAGATAGATAGATAAAAAGTTGTTCAAATCTAGATGGTCTTTTAATAAAAAAAATCCCAGAGCCAGATATCAGGGTGAAAGCTAAAAGATCAGAAAAGCAGAATAGCCAGCCACTAGTTTTTACCTCTATGAAATCCTCAGCCTAAAGAGAGTGCGTTCCTGTTTCCTCATGCCTTATATACCTTTTTCTGCCCTGCCATATTACTTCCTGGGATTAAAAGAGTGTGTGCTTCCCAAGCAAAGGCATGAGATCTCAAGCGCTGAGATTAAAGGTATGTGCCACCACTGGCTGGCTGTATCTGTCTGGTGGCTGCCTCTATCCTCTGATCCTCAGTCAAGTTTATTAGGGTACACAATATTATAACCACAATAAATAAACTCCAGGTGTAGTAGTGCATACCTTTAATCCCAGCACTTGGGAGGCAGAGGCAGGCAGATCTATGTAGGTTCAAGGCCAGATTGGTCTACATTGTGAGTTCCAGGACATCCAGAGCTACATAGTGAGACCATCTCAAAAAAAAAAAAAAAAAAAAAAAATTTTTTTAAAAGTGTTAAGAAATAATAATAATAAGGTTGGGATTTTAGCTCAGTGGTAGAGTGCTTGCCTAGCAAGCACAAGGCCCAGGGTTCGGTCCTCAGCTCAAAAAAAAAAAAAACACTTTTAAAAAAGAAATAATAATAAAAGGAAACACCATTTAGTCATTAGCAATAAGATTTATTAGTTTTGGGCTGGAGAGATGGCTCAGAGGTTAAGAGCACTGACTGCTCTTCCAGAGGTCCTGAGTTCAATTCCCAGCAACCACATGATGGCTCACAACCATCTATAAGGAGATCTGGTTCCATGCAGGCAGAACACTGTATACATAATAAACAAATAAACCTTTAAAAAAAAAAGATTTATTAGTTTCTTCTAGCAATTGGCTACTTTTGGTAGGTTCAGACAGGATTTCTCTGTTTAGCCCTGGCTGTCCTGGAATTTGCTCTGTAAACCAGGCTAACCTCAATCTCAAAGATCTGCCTGCCTCTGCCTCCTGAGTGCTAGGATTAAAGGTGTGTGCCTCCACAGCCCAGCTTGGTAAGTTTTGACTTTAAATTTTTAAATGTATCTGGAAACCAGAAAATGAAATTTGGCCCCAGAAGAAACAGAGCAGCCCTGAGATGTGTCAGGAAGAAACACAATGAACAGACCTAGATGAATGCTGAACTTTGAATTGCTCTCTTATATCTCCCACAAGATGTCTGATGATAACACAGTATATAGCTGTCTAGTAAATAAGAAAGGCAACTCTATGAAAACCTAGAAGAAGCATCTCATAAGATTAAGACAAGATAGCCGGGGCGGTGGTGGCACACGCCTTTTAATCCCAGCACTCGGGAGGCAGAGCCAGTGGGATCTCTGTGAGTTCAAGGCCAGCCTGAGCTACCAAGTGAGTTCCAGGAAAAGCCAGAGAAACTGTCTCGAAGGAAAAAAAAAAAAAAAAAAGATTAAGACAAGATATTCCCTTCTACTCACCCTACCCCAGACAAGGTCTCTTGATTATGTAATGTTAGCTGTTCTGGAACTAGACTAAGCTGGCCTCCAACTCATAGAAATTCATCTTTCTCTGTCTCCTGGGTACTAGGATTAAAGGCATGTGGTATCTGCTGGTACTTGGCTTTTTAACTTCACTGTTATAGTGCCATTATATGATATCATACTCTTACATGATGAATTTCTTTTTCTGTATAACTCCTTTTAATTAGGACAGCATCTAGATTATTTAAACCAAGGCTGACCTCAAACTCAAGGTTCTCCTGCCTCATTCAGCCTCTATGGGTGCTGGGATTACAGGTATGCACAAACATATACAGCTTTTTCTTAATCCTCTTAATAAAAAGGAGGCATTATTTATTAAGCCTGTTGCAAATTTTTCAAGCTTTTAGTGGAAGGATACAAAAGAAATAAAAGACATGATTTCCCTTAAGGACCAAGTATGAAAAGCTGGGTGTAATAGCACAAACCTGTAATCCCAGCACTTGGGAAGTGAAGACAAGAGGATCCAGAATTTAAGATTAGCCTTGGCTATTTAGTTTAAGGACAACCTAGTATATATGAAACTTTCTCAAAAAAGGAGAAGTAGAGAGAGGCCAGCAAATAAAGGTACTTGCTTCCAAGCCTGAGGAACTGAGCTCTATCCCTGGGATCCATGTGTTAGAAGGAAAGAACCATTTCCCAAAAGCTGTTTTCTAACCACTGTGCAAGTACACACACACAAAAACAAACAAACAAACAAACAAACAAATAAATAAATAAATAAATAAATAAATTTGAAAATGTAATTTTTAAATTTTTGTTAGATTTATTCATTTATATTATGTAAATGTTTTGCCTGCATGTATATATGTTTACCACATGGATGTTTGGTGCCCATGGAGGTCAGAAAAGGGTATCAGATTCTCTAGAAGTAGAGTTACAGATGTTTGTGAACCACCTTGTGAGTGTTGGGAACTGAACTTGGGTTCTCTGCAACAGCATCAAATGCTCTTAACTGCTAAGCCATCTCTCCAGCCCTGGATGAATGTAACTTTTAAGTCTTGGTACACACACATATCAATACTGTTAATTAATGAGTAATAGAGTATTTGAGAGGAAAAATACCAACATAAGTTCATTAGAATTCTTTAGAATTGTTCAAAGTAGTCAGCTGCCTAGAGAGCCAGTTCTCACTTGTGAAACTGTTGACACACAAAATGCATATCGATGACTGTGAAGAATGTTTTTAATCCAGTTAGCAAGTTTCCATGTACACAGAGGGACTAAAGAGGAGAAGATGTCTTGTTATTAACAACACTGAATTTCTGGAAGATGTAGTTGGTACTTCTGTCATTGAAAGGAAGTAAAAACTTTTTTCTCATTTCCTTGCAGATGCCAGACTATGGAAGACTCTTGCTTTTTCCTGCTACCCAAGGGTTCTTCTTTTTTCTCTTTATCTAATTATAGAACAGTAAACTGTCTGTGACTTTCAAACTGGCAAGTACTTTTTTTTTAACTGCTGAGACTTTGACTCCTCAATTATTTGATGCCAGAACCTTCTACACATTGTTGAAGTAGACAGCTTGATAGTTTAAATACCTACTGCCCCAAATAAAAAAAATCACTTCCCATTCTAGTTAATGAAACATAATGATGTGAAACTATCATAATACAGGATCCAGCTAGCATAGACAGAAAACTTGGATTAGAAAAACTCTGGCCGGGCAGTGGTGGCGCCAGGTGGATCTTTGTGAGTTCGAGTCCAGCCTGATCTACAAAGTGAGATCCAGGACAGGCACCAAAACTACACGGAGAAACCCTGTCTTGAAAAAACAAAAAAAGAAAAAGTAACTGCATTTGTGTTCTCTGGCATATATAAACCAAATTCTTTTAAGCATTTAAAAAAACTGGGCTTTTCTGAACAGTACATCTCTTCATCCAGTGTCTTTGAGATGGCGTTAGCTTGTGTACAGCAAAACGCCCCATTCTCATTTGGACATCTCGCTGCTTGAATATTTCCAGCGTAGGGTAGGTTTTTGCTTTTGCTTTTTATCTTCCTGTGTTCTAGCTAGAAAATGTACTATCAAGCTAGCTGTGGCTTCTGTATAAACCAAGGGAGGCTCAAATGGATAATTGGAGAAGGTATAGGCTTTCCACCTGTCAAATTTGATTCAGCTTAGGAATTTAAATATATGAGAGGCCCTGGTCACTGCCTTCGGATGTGTGCCTAGCAGTTTAGATTTCTAAATTGCCCCAAGCTCTGGCTGTCCTAGTACCTTGTAGGCCCTTAAAAGGACATTTTAAACTCATTTATTTCTGAAAGTTTTTTGTTTTATTTTGATGGTGATTATATTTTTTGTTGGTTTTTTTTGTTGTTGTTGGTGGTGGTGGTTTGTTGGTTTGTTTGTTTGTTTGTTTTACTTTTTTCTTGACAGAATCTCAAATAGCCTGCTCAGGCTAGCTTCAAACTCACTATGTAACTGAGAATGACCTTCATGATTTGAGAGGCTAGGGATCAAATGCATGCTAGGCAAGCATTGTGCCAAGGAACTACATCCTTACTATTCCCACCCCCTTTTTCCTCTTTTTAAGACTATCTTGGCCGGGCAGTGGTGGCGCACACCTTTAATCCCAGCACTCGGGAGGCAGAGGCAGGCAGATCTCTGTGAGTTCGAGGCCAGCCTGGTCTACCAAGTGAGTTCCAGGAAAGGCGCAAAGCTACACAGAGAAACCCTCTCTCGAAAAACCAAAAAAAAAAAAAAAAAAAAAAAAGACTATCTCAGCCTGGTCTATAGAGCTAGTTCCAGGACAGCCAGAAATGTTGCACAGAGAAACCCTAACCCAGTGCGGTAGCTTATGTAACCAGCTTTGGCAGGCTGAGGCAGGAAGATTGCCTCCATGTTTGAGGCCAGCCTGGGCTACATAGTGAGTTCCAGGACAGCTAAGGTAACACAGAGAAACCCTGTCTTGAAAAAAACAAAACGGGGGGGGGGGGGGGGGATTACAGCAGAAATAGACACCACCATCAGCCCCTGTATACTGTTTTGGTTTAATTTCATCATCGGTGGTGGTGGTGGTGTTTTTTGCCGGAGCTGCAGACCGAACCCAGGGCCTTGCACTTGCTAGGCAAGTGGTCTACCACTGAGCTAAATCCCCAACCCCATCGATTTCAGTTTTTTGATATAATATCTCAGTACATGTATCATATCATACATGTGACCCTATTTCAAAAAAAAAAAAAAAACAGTTTAGTTTTGGGATTTTTTTGTTTAGATTTTTATTGATCTGTATGTGTCTATATGTGTATGCCACATGTGTGCAGGTACCCAAGGAGGACAGAAAAGCATTTGATCCTTTGATCCCCTGAAGCTAGAGTTGCAGATAGTTGTATAGGTGCTGGGGTCCAGTGGACTCAGGTCCTTGAAAGAGCACAAGTTCTGTCTCTCCAGCCCTGCAGTTTGTTGTTTTGGAACATCTCCACTCCTTAGAACTCATCCATAAAGCACCTGGCCTTCTGAAATGTGCATAGCATTTAATACAGAAGAATGCTTGCATATGTTAATTTAGGTAGCTCACAATATAGACAGGCTTATTGTTTTGTTTTTGGTATGGATAGTCTACATTTTATCTTTTTTGTTTATTTTTGAGATTGTATATTGTATTTTAATTACAACATTCTCCCTTCCCTATCCGCCTTCAAACTCTCCCATATATGCTTCCCCTCTCTCCTTCAAATTCATGGCCTTTTTCTCATCAGTAGTTATTGCATGCATATATGTATTTGTATATACATAACCTCTTGAGTCCATATAATGTTGCTTGTATGTATGTTTTTAGAGCTGTTTGGCATAGACAACCAATTGGTGTGTTCTTCACTGAGGACAGCTCTGCTACTCCCAGCTCTATTTAGTTGCCTGTAGCTCTTTGTGTAGGTAGGGTTGAGGACTCCTGGACTTTTCCCCTGTAGTTTGGCAAGTTCCTTTTATCCTCTTTATTCAGCTCATGTTTATGCAGTCATGTTTGGTGAGACTTTTCAGATGTAGCTTTGGATGTTATTTTCTTTAGCAAAGTAATAATTAAAACTACCCTCCTGTCTGGATCACAAGCTTTAACAGACTGCTTACAATTTTGGGACACCTAAGACTCACTCATCTGGTTTCGTTTGCTGGAAATGTTTGGGGGTCCCCAAAAACTATTTCAAAGAAGCAGCTCTTCTCTTTACTGCTTGTTGGGAACTGGGGGAAGGCATCTCTGGGACTTCTTGCCTCAGAACATCCTTGTCAGAGGATAATGTGAAGAATGAGAAGAACATAAACAGTCCTCCTTTTCCATTAGAAACAAGTCTTATGACCAAAAATTAAAAGTGGGCCTGGAGAGATGTCTCGGTGGTTAAGAGCACCAGCTGTTCTTGCAGAGGACCTGGGTTCAAGTTCCAGCACCCACATGGCAATTGTCATCTAGAAATCCAGTCTCGGGAGATCTGAGACCCTCTTCTGCATGCCTTAGGCACTTGGCATGGTGCACAAACATGCATGCAAAGATACCCATACATATAAAACTTGTTTAATAAAATGTTTTTAAAAACTGGTAGCTGTTCAAAATTATTTATAAAAGTTAAAGTAGAGGTATTTTAACGATACTTACCTAAAGAGCTAGCTAGGCTCTAGGTTCTGCACTTTGATCTTATGTGGGGCTTTCATGCTCTGCTCCAGTCAGAGCATTTGCTTTTTCAAAGATTGACTTTCTTTCAAGGGTTCTAAAATTGCCATTGTGATTTGCAAATGTTCTCTCCAGGAATAAACAAGTGTAGATGATAAGTGATGCTTAGCTCTCCTAGTAGCAGTACCTGAGCTGAAAAGGGAAAACATTTAAGTTTAACTTGAAATAATTCCCTGCAGTACCTTTCACTTGAGAGGCAGTAGCTGCAGTATCTACCACACTGGCATTCTCAGATCCTTTAGCTGTCTTCCTCATAATTCATACTAAGTTTCATAACAGGTAAAAGCTGAAGGGAGAGCATTTTACTTTTACATTTTGTTTTGTTTTAGAGGCAGGGTCTCATGTAACTAAGACTGGCCTCAAATTCAGTGGTAGCCAGTGATGACCTTCAACTTTTGATCTTCCTCCTGCCTCCACCTCTCAAGTGCTAGAATTAGAAATGTGTGTCACCACACCAAGCTACTTCTATCATTCTTTTTGTTTCAGTTTGATTTTTGATTTGTTTCAAGACTGGATTTCTCTGTATAGCTCTTGCTGTCCTGGAACTCGCCCTATGGACCAGGCTGGCTTTGAACTCACAGAGATAGGCCTGGCTCTGCCTCCCCAGTGCTGGGATCAAAGGTGTGCACCACCACCACTTGGCTATTTCTACCATTCTTAAGGTAAAGTATGGTTATGGCAATGCATAAAGTGTATAGATGGTACTAAGAATCAAACCCAAGGCTTTGAGAATGCTAGGCAAGCATTCTACCCTGAGGACATCCCAGCCCTGTGTACTGCTTGTATATTTTTTTCCTTGCTGCTTCTTGGGGGAAGAGTTGATTGGCTGGCTTGGTTTTTTTGTTTCTTTCTTTAGTTAGGGACTTCTGTAAAAGCCTCAAATTCTCCATCTTCTGCATCAACCTCTCGCAGAATTATAGCAGAAATGTCCACCTACATCTCCTGTATGCTATTTGTTTTGGCTCAGGTTTTAAATAGTACCTTAGTATGTACTGTTACGGAGTTTGTGACCCCTGGGAAAAGACAATAACCTCAATCCAGTTATGATTAAAAGATTTATTGATTAACTGCTAGCAGGATGAACAATCTCTGAACCAAATTTGAGATTGCCATGAAGGAAGGGTATGGATAAGGACTTTTAAAGGAGAAAACCACATGAAGACCTTCTGTGTCTATGCAAGGAAGTAAAAACTGTTCTGTTCTGCCAAGTTAAGTGATTAAAAGCGACTCTCAACAATCTTTCAGCATCCTTGTAAGCAGGTTACGGGGGGGGGGGGGGGGGGGTGTTACTCATAGCACAACAAATAGATATACATTTTTGGGTGGGGGTTACTGAGTCAAGGAACTTATCTTCTTGGGATTGGAGTCAGACAAATGGCTGGTGGGCACCAAGATGGATGCGTAACGTAAAAGCTGCTTTAGCCATAACAGTAGCCCAGACCAGCCTGAAAATTTCTATATATTCCAAGCTGGCCTCTAACTTTTTTTTAACCTTTTCTGTTTAACTCTGGAGTACTGGCCTTCCTGGTATGCATAACCACACCCAGCCCCATACTGAGATCTGACAAACCTGTGTGTGAACAGAATGTTTTCCTTTTACATGGCAGTTCTGCCTGCTCCAACTCTTACATCAGAAAAGTAGTACCTTCAGCCCCAACCCTAGAGAACACAAGATTGGTCAGCAGATTTGTGTTTGTCTTTACCTTATTTAAAGGCTGTTTTAAACTGGATATGGTCCACATGCCTGCAGTCTTAGCATTTTGGAGGTAATACAACAATTTTTTTTAATTTGGTTGAGAGGGCAGGTGAGACAGGATCTTTCTGTGTAGCCCTGGCAATCCTGGAACTCGCTATGTAATAAGTTCTTTTAAAATAAAAATAGGGAAGAGTCGGGTTGTGGTGGTGCCCACCTTTAATCCCAGCACTCAAGAGGCAGAGGCAGGCAGATCTCTGAGTTCGAGGCCAGCCTGGGTTATAGAGTGAGTTCCAGGACAGGCTCCAAAGCTACACAGAGAAACCCCATCTCAAAAAGCCAAAAATAAAATAAAATAAAATAAAAATAGGACCGGGGATATAGTTCATTTGGTAAAGTGTTTGTGTAGCATGCACTAAACCATGGCTTCAGTTCCTAGCACCTCTTGGTGGTGCATGCCCATAATCACAGTACTTTTCTACTCTCAGTTTTTAACATGTTTAGTACAAATAAAAAAGTCCTGAAATTTTGATCTTTGCTAAGGATATACATTTGTCAGTGCTGGCAGGAGAGTCAGAAATTCAGGGTCAATTTTGGCTACATAGTAAGTAGTTCTAGCTGCCCTGGAACTTGCTTTGTAAACCAGACTAGCCTGGAACTAACAGAGATCTGCCTACCTCTACCAACCTCCCCAACAGCCCCCACCCCCTACTCCCAGCTGAGACTCTTGTGTCTAAAGAAATAAATGTCATGCTGGGCAGTGGTGGTACACACCTTTAGTCCCAGCACTCAGGAAGAAGAGCCAGGCAGATCTCTGTGAGTTCAAGGCCAGCCTGGTCTACAGAGCGAGATCCAGGACAGGCACCAAAACTATACAGAGAAACCCTGTCTAGAAGAACCAAAAAATAAATAAATAATAAACAAACAAACAATATTAGACACTGTTCTCACAATTTCTGTGGGTTGGGAACAGAATCAGATTAGCTGAGTCATCTTGAGTAGGGAACTTTCCTGTGGCTTTGGTCAGTTTATCCAGAGCAGCAGTTTTCTGATACAGGTAAGAATTTGATGTTAAGGGCTTAGTATCTAGCAAGTCAGGGTTAGTTGTTGGCGGAAATGCTCACTTCCTCCCCACATGGGACTCTGCACAGCCTGTTTTCAGTGTCTGTCACAACATGCCACCTGATTTTCCCCAGTCTATAAGATGGAAGCTGTAATTGTTTTATGACCTCAACCTTAGAAATCACCCACCTTCATCTCACAATATGCTTTTGGTTATGCTCCAGCCTTTTTCCTTATAATAGGGGACTTCATAGGAGTACAAACACTAGGAGATGAGATTAATCAGGGGCCTTAATTGAAGGCAAACTACCACTCAGCTTCTCAAAACCTGTAATACTTACATAAGTTATTCTCTACCCTTTCTTAGCTACAAAAATGATAGATTCATCTACTCTTTAAAAAATAAAACAGACTGGGAATGGTGGTGCATGCCTTTAATCCCAACAGTTGGGAGGCAGGGACAGGCAGATCTTTGAGTTTGAGGCCAGCATGATCTACATAAAGAGTTCTATACCAGCCAGAGCTACATAGAGAGACCCTGTCTGAAAAAAGCAAAAAGAAAAGAGAAACCTCATTTCATTTTCAAACAGAGTTTGATTGCAGAGAACAGAATCCGTTATAGCCGGTGTAACCAGTAAAGTACTTGTTAAGGAAGCTATACAGGGCACAGAAGACTAAAACAAACTCTAGGCTTCTACAGATTCTTTCTAAGGGTTATGAAGGGACCTGCCACTACTTCCCTGCATTTAGGATGCTGCTAATAGAGCTGCCAAATACATCACAGCCAGTGTCAGCATCCCCAAATGTGTGCCCTGTCTGAGCCACTGCTGGCTTTGATTGACAGAACTTAATTCAGATGTTTCAAGGTGTTAGCTAAGAGCTGAAGATGTAGCTCAGGGATAGAGCACACCCCGGAGTGTGTGAGGAACTAAGTTTAATCCCTAGCAACACAAAAAGTAACTAACTGGCTACAAGGAAACAGGACAAACATTGTCTCTGGTTTTCCAGCCTCTTCACACTAAAGAGGGAGTGTGTGTGCTGAGCAAAGCAATACATAGAACCTACCACCTCCCTCTCAAGCAGTTGCTCATTTGCCCTACAGAAGAGCTTAACTGGACTGGAAGAGTTGTCTATACTTACCTTTTCTAAGTTTTATTACATGTATTTATTGTGTGGGAGAGGGTGACATGGAGGTCAAAAGTGAACTTGGCTAGAGTCTTTTCTTTCTACCATATGGATCTAACTCTGGTTACCTGCTAAACCATCTTGCTGACTTTTTAAAGATTTATCTATGTTTATTATGTACATGAAAGTTTGCCTGCATGTATGTCTGCACACCATATGCAGGCCTGGTACTCATGGAGTCCCTAAAAGGGAATCAGAATCTCCTGGAACTGGAGTTACAGATGGTTTGGTTTTTCAAGACAAGGTTTCTCTGTGTAGCCCTGGCTATCCTGGAACTCCCTCTGTAGACCAGGCTGGCCTTGAACTCAGAGATCTGAGTTCCACCTCCAAAGTGCTGGATTTAAAGACATGTGCCACCCTAAAAGGGCTCAAAGGGTGCTCTTAATAGCTGAGCCCTCTCTCCAGCCCATGGCCCTTCTCTAAAGTGCCGTTTATATTTGTGTCCAGCAGTCTGTTCCTACTCCTGCAGTTTCCTGTGATGCTTGCGGCAGGAGCCATGTTAATGTCAAGCATGAAAGCATTCTTTTGGCCTGAAGGAAGTGTGGGTATGTTAGCTCACACTTAGAATCCCAGCATTCAGGCTGAGCAGGCTGAGGCAGGAAGATTGCCCTTAAATTCCAGGCTAGCTCTGCCTAAAAAAAGAGAAAAAAAAAAAAAAAAAGAAAAGAAAAAGAGCTGGTCAGTAGTGTTGCAGGCCTTTGATCCCAGGACTTCCACTTGGTAGATAAGAAAACTGAGGAGCACAGAATTCACAAGATTTAATCAGAGTTGCTTGGTTACTATATAGAAGAAACAAAATTGTAATCTTATCTACAAGCTCCAAAAGCCAGTACTCTTAACCCCACTACATTTTACAATTAGTCCACTGTGGTCGTAGTCTAACCATGGTGAGCTCACTGTCCCTAGAGTGCTCTTTAATGACCATACTATCACGAGCTGGAGAGTTGGCTCAATGGTTTAAGAGCACTTATTGTTGTAAAGGATCTGACTTTGATTCCCAGCACCCACATGGAGGCTGACCACCTCCTAGGGAGCCAGGCACCCATGTGGTACACAGTCATATTACTCATCCACATACAATAATAAATCTTATGACCATACCATCCACAGGTCTTGTTTTCTAATGCTTGTTTCCTGATGCTTCTTCCTGATGCAATCTCATCTTCAAATTCCAACTCAAATGTTGTCTCCTCATTAACTTCCAAACTTTTTACATTCTTCTCTGTTCATGCCTTTTATTTATTTATTTACTTATTTTAATGTTGCCCTTGGCTAGCCTGGAACTCAGAGTTCCATCTGCCTCTGCTTCCGAGTTCTGAGATTGGAGGTCTGTACCAACACATCCTGCTTATGCTTTTTTTAGTAACAGTTACTGAGTTGTATTGTAATTCACTTGGTTTATTTGTTTGTTTGTTTCACTTGGTTTGTTTGTTTGTTTTTTGAGATGAGGTTTCTCTGTGTAATAGCTCTGGCTGTCCTGGAACTCACTTTGTAGACCAGGCTGGCCTCAAAGCCTGGCCATTATTCACTTCTAAATGCCCCCATCAGAGTTTAGAAGGAAACAGAAACCACACTTGACATTTTAAGCACAAAGGGAGAATATACAGTGAATTGGGTATTTGACTAAGTCATCCGAGGAGCAAGCTATATGTTGAGCCTCTGAGGAACTACTCTCAGGACACCACCAGACTAAGCCATTAAGGACCTGTAGCCTATTATGGTTCCTAAATAGTATTAAGCCTGAGGAGATAACAGCATAGCTGCAACCCCACAGTATACTTGCGATCATTTTATTTTCTTTGAGTTACTAATACAGACATCTGGGAGCTGGTCATCTGAGGAGAGTAAAAGGAAGCTTGGTATTCAGTGTATTGAGCCCTCAAGTTTTCTCTAATGTGTGGGCTTTCAGTGTCGTCTTTTGTAAGATTAGAAGTCTGGGGTGTCAAATGTGATAGTGCACATCTTTAATCCCAGCAGTCCAGAGGCAGAGCCAAGGTGGATCTTGGAGTTTGAAGCCAGCCTGGTCAACATAGCAAGACACAGGACAGCCAGAGTTACATAAACCCTGTATCAAGTAAAATAATAATAATAATAATAAAACATCTAGGACTGGATCAATAGCTTAGCAGTTAAGAGTGATGGCTGTTCTTCTAAAGGACCCAGGTTCATCTCCCAGCACCCACATGATGGCTATCGACTAATTTTAGTCCCAGGGGATCCAGTCCCTCCTTTGACCTCCACAGGCAGGAGACATGAATGTGGTAGGCAGACTTGTATGCATGCAGAACACCCATACTTTTAGAATAGATTATATATTCTCTGTATATCCCTGGCTGTCCTGGGTGTTATTTATTAAGATCAGGGGGCTGGAGAGATGGCTCAGAGGTTAAGAGCACTGACTGCTCTTCCAGAGGTCCTGAGTTCAATTCCCAGCAACCACACGGTGGCTCACAACCATCTGTAATGAGATCTGGTGCCCTCTTATAAAATGAAGCAATACACTCATGATTACAGAACGGAGTAGGCAGCAGAAGTCATCATCTGATCTGACCTCGAAGGCAGGAGCAGGGAGAAGAGGCATGTGACTCTTCTCCAACCCCTTCTCAGAGGTGGATAGCAGGAAGCACTGCCTCCTTTGGGCTGTATAGCCCAAGGTCATGGGCGGAACAAATACCACTGCTGCTCTGTAGACCAGACTAGAACTGGAACTCAGAGATCTGCCTGCCTGTCTTTGGCTCCTGAGTGCTGGGATTAAAAATTTGCACCATTACCACCACCCAACTAGGATTAAATGTGGTTGTGGTTGTTGTTTGAGGCAGAGTTTCTCTGTGTAGCCCTGGCTGTCCTGGAACTTACTCTGTAGACCAGGGTGACCTCAAACTCAGAATCCGCCTACATCTGCCTCCCGAATGCTGGGATCAAAGGTGTGTGCCACCGCCACCCAGCTGTGGCAAATAATTTTGTAAAAATTAAGAAAATAAGTTGAGCAGTGGTGATGCACACCTTTAATCCCAGCACTTGAGAGGAAGAGACAGATGAATCTCTCGAGTTCCAGGCCAACCTGGTCTACAGAGCAAGTACCAGGACAGCCAGGGCTACACACAGTAACCCTGTCTTGAAAAACCAAAAATAATTAGCACAAGGTTGTCTCCCTCCTTCATCTCTCTCCCCAATCTTCTTTTCCACCTCCTTATTCTTCCTCCCTTTCTCCTCTCTCTCCTCAAAGCCCACAGGGATAAGTACCATATGCCAGCATATTCTCCCCTACATCACTCCCATCCCTAAAAAAAAAAAAAAAAAAAAACCCACAAAAATGTGTTGACTAGGGCTGTAGAGATGGCTCAGTTAGGAGCACTGGCTGCTCTTCCAGAGGACTCAGATTCAATTCCCAGTACCCACATGGCAGCTTATAACTGTAACTCCAGTTCCAGGGGATCCTCACACAGACAATTATGCAGACAAAACACCAATGCACATAAAAATAAATTAATTAAAAATATGTTGGCTATAGTACTTGATGACTGAGCAAGCACTGAGTGAGCAGGTGGAACTACTAAGGAAAGGTGGTTATGCAAACAGTGGCAGAACTAGTAGTCTGAAGAAGAGCCCTATCATGTAAATGACTGCACATGCCTTTCATCAGCACTGGGGAGGTAGAAGCAGGCAGATCTGTATTCTAGGCCAGCCTGATCTACAGAGTGAGTTCAGGACAGCCAGAGCTCCATAATAGACCCTGTCTCAAGAACATCCCTATAACCTTGGAAATGCCAAATAAACTTTCTGTGCCTCAGTCATCTTTATGAAGAGACAGAACGGAAGTATATGGCTTCCAAGGTTTACCCAACACTAAAATTTTGGTGGTTTTATTTACCTAGAAAAAAGTACTTTTAAATACAATTAAATAAAATAAAAAATGGAGCCTGGCGGTGGTGGCGCACACCTGTAATCCCAGTACTCGGGAGGCAGAGGCAGGTGGATCTCTGTGAGTTCGAGGCCAGGCTGGTCTACAGAGCTAGTCTACAGGCTCCAAAGCTACAGAGAAACCCTGTCTCAAAAAACAAAACAAAACAAAAAAAGAAAAGATTAATTAAGCAACAATTTTAGAGTGCATAACAATTTTGATCAGTGCATAAAATTTTCCTGTCCTGGCCAGGCGGTGGTGGCACATGCCTTTAATCTCAGGGCTACAGAGAAAATTCCAGGACAGACTCCAAAGCCACACAGGGAAACCCTGTCGGGGGTGTGTGTGGAATTTCTGTCCTTAAATCATTCTCTGAGACCACCAAATGAGATGAAGGAAGCAGGGACAAAGATAACCTCTCACCACATCAAGTCAGACTTCTAAATCACAGAGCAGCCTCTGTGTTCCCTAATCTCACAATTTGGGGTTCTTGTTAATCTGTTTCCAGGAATTGGGGGGTGGGGTTCTTCAAAGAACCATCAGTGATTTCTAAGAGCTGTATGGCTCATCCCAAAAGGCAGGTCTGTTTTAAAATGCACTGAAAGCATCCTCTAGTCTGTGTTAGCTAGGCAGGGATTCAATGATGCTTTCTTTCTGCTAAGGCCTTTCAACCTCCTCTGGGCTGTTTGAGGTGCTTGCAAGGCTTTTGGCCTAATTTTTTCTGTCAAGACTTATCATTCATTCTCTTCTATGAAACGAACTGCATTTCAGAACACCATTTACTCACAAACTTTCTACATAGTAGCCAAGGGTTGGTTTGCCAATACTATGCATTTTTGTTGTTTCCCTCAAAATGAGATGCCCAGAAAACATAGGTTTCCAAAGCTGTTTGTAGCCCTTTCCTCCTCTGCTTAAAATGCTTGCTGCTAGTACTGCAAAGCTTGATATAACTCCAGCTTAGTCCCCAATACCTTCCCCTTTACTCTGCTTCCTGCTTTGTACATGCCTTCTACAGTGAAAACTACAAAATCACCAGGGATAGTATGTCAGTTCATACTGCTTTCAGCCAAGCCTTTGCACAGAAATGATTCAGGTTGGGAAGCAAATTAACACATAACACACTTTCCTAAGTGTCTAACACACAGCCCAGGGCTACCTCTCCTCTCTACAGGGAAATGACTGAGGGTTTATTTCTTGGGCAAGATGATACTAACCCAGTGTGAGAGCTGTGGCTCCACAGAGCTAAATGAAGTGGGATTTACACATGAAGATTTGTTTTAGTTACAGCCCTCCCCTCGTTCCTTTTATAGTCAAAGTCAGTGTTCTGGAAGCATATTCCAGCTATCTATCACCTCCATCACAATTGCTATAGATGCTTATTGTAAAATGCAGATTCCTGGGCTTATGTCCAGATCCTGAATCAGAATATGTGGAAGCAGCACAATCCATTTCTCACAGTACACCTCAGGTATAGGCAAAAGAGTTTCTAAAATCACTACAAAAAAGTCTTTTTAGGAATTTACAAGGAACTTAATTACAGCTTTAGTTTTTAAGGACTTAGGTCCTTTAAAAGACCACAGACTTAGTCTGGAGAGATGGAAGACCTAAGCTCAGTAGCACCTATAACTCCAGTTTTAGGAAATGTTATGCTTCTGGTTTCCCCATAGGCCAGAGTGCATGAATGCAGGCCCAGACACATGAGATATTAAAAATAAAATCTTTTTTAAAAGTTCACATGTAAAAAGCTAGAGGATGGCTCAGAGGTTAAAAGCACTGGCTGATCTGCCAGAGGACCTGGGTTCAATTCCCAGCACCCACATGGTGCCTAATGACTGTAATTCCAGTTCCAGGGATCCAGCACCCTCTTCTGGCCTCCTTGAGCACCAAGCTTAAAGTGGTGCACAGCCAGGCAGAGTTTAATTCCACCACTCTGGAAGCAGAAGCAAGCAGATCTTTGTGTTCAAGGCAGCCTGGTCTACATAGTGAGTTCTAGAGGCAGCCTGGTCTACACAGAGAAACCCTGTCTCAAAAAGAACAAAAACAAAAAGAAAAAGTGGCACACAAAAACACATTCATCCAGGTGGCGGCTCGAGAGGCAGAGCCAGGCAGATCTCTGTGAGTTCGAGGCCAGCCTGGGCTACCAAGTGAGTTCCAGGAAAGGCGCAAAGCTACACAGAGAAACCCTGTCTCAGGAAAAAACAAAACAAAACAAAATAAACAAATAAGAAAATTTAAAAAACACCCATTTACAATTTTTTTTGGTTTTGGAGACAGTTTTTTTATATTGCCCTGGCTGTCCTGGAACTCACTCTGCAGGCAGGCCTTGAACTCAAAACACATAATTTTTTTTAATTTTATGAAAAATCCACAAACTAATCACAAGTAAAAGGTATAGTATAGTAGTGATTAAAGGTAAAATCACAGTAATATGTTCTCAGATCCCTTTAAAGGGTTTGGAATTTTGGGTTGTTTTTCTTTTCTTTTTTTTTTTTTTTTGAGGCATCTCAGGCCAAGCCTGGAACTCAGCTGTCTGAAGACCATGAATTCCTAGTCCCCCTTCTTCTATCTCAATAGTGTGGGTATTAAAGGAGTGAGTCACTATACCTGGTTTATGTGGTATTAGGAATTGAACCCAGGACTTTATGCATGCTTAGGCACTCTACCAACTCAGTGATGTTCCCTTTAAAAGTTTCAAGTAAGGGGCTGGAGAGATGGCTCAGAGGTTAAGAGCACTGTCTGCTCTTCCAGAGGACCTGAGTTCAATTCCCAGCAACCACATGGTGGCTCAAAGCCATCTGCAATGAGATCTGATGCCCTCTTCTGGCCTACAGACATACATGCAGGCAGGATACTGTATACATAATAAATAAATCTTTAAAAAAAAAAAAGTTTATGTAAGACAAATGCACCAAAGTCCTTAAGAGTAAGCACTCTGTCTAGAAAGACAGCTGAGTGGTTAAGAGCATGCACCTCTTCCCGAAGTCCAGAGTTTGTTGAGGTTTTTGTTTGTTTGGTGTGGGGTTTTTTGGGGGGGTGTATTTGTTTTGGTTTTTTGTTTTGTTTGTTTTGATTTTTGGTTTTGGTTTTTCAAGACAGGGTTTTTCTGTGTAGCCCTAGCTGTCCTAGAACTCATTCTGTGGACTAGGCTGGCCTGAAACTCATGAGGTATGTCTGCCTCTACCTCCCAAAGGCTGGGATTAAAGGCATGTGCCACCACCACCCAGCCCGAGTTCAATTCTTAGCACCCATGTCAGGTAGCTCACAATCACCTATAACTCCAATACCTCTGGCCTTTCTGGGCACCTGGATTCACATGCACATATCCCCTACACACGTACACACACATAATTTCAAATTTTAATTAAAAGTGCCAGGGGGTGGCTGGAGAGATGGCTCAGCAGTTGAGAGCACGGGCTGCTTTTCCAAAACACCTGGATTCAGTTCCCAGCACCCACATGGCAGCTCTCAGCTATCTGTAACTCCAGTTACAGGGGATCCAACACCCTCACATAGATAATACATGCAGACAAAACATCGATGCACATAAAATAAAAATAAATCATTAAAGTGCTGGGTAAACTAATAGACATTACAGAAATGACATTAAGTGAATATAGCATGAGATTAGCCACAACAGTCTCTTAATCAAATCCTCCTTGATTCCTTTCTTTTAAAGCAAAAATTTGGAAGATAACTTAAAAGGTGTATGTTAAGGAGGCATGCAGAAAATATGAAAGGACTGCTTTTTGACTAAGCTAGATTACAGAGTCAGCTGGAGATGGAGAGATGTCTACATCTGTTTTCCCAGCCCTGTGAACTGCATGTTATCGTACAGCCCAGCCAATCTTGAGGTTGTTGATTAATGCTGTCCCCATTTCACCAATGAAGGATTTATTTTAGAACTGTCAAAACTCACAAATTACTCCCCATTCTGAAGATGCAGCCCAAGTTGGAATAGCTAGTCCACAGTTTCCAGTACATTAAATGACTTTAATGGGTTTAGTGGTTATCTGTGCTAAATGAGCAAGGACCATGAACACACCAGTTCCCTATATTTGAAACAGGTAGAGGAGACAGAAAGCCAATCAAAGGCAGTACCTTCTTCCTGTCCAAGAATCCTGTGGCCTGTCCCATCTATCCAGCTGCTTCCTGTCGGCAGTAAGGTGTGATTGTATGATAGATACTTTTTTGGATTTTATTTGCAATTCCTGGATCATATCTCCCTCCCCAGAGAAGGCTATAAAAATTAGAAGTACTTTCCCTCAAAGCAGGTCATAGGAACTGTAATCTTTCCCTGCCTTTCTGTCCTGGAACTGGCCTGAAGGAATTCTCTGGCTTGCCTTTTACCTCATGCCAGAGAGGTTTGCCCATACCTGGAAGGAGGAATGCTGTATAGAGGCCAAGAAGACTTAGGATTCTGGGTGTCCTCATCTAGTCTTCTTAGGGTTGGAGACACTGTTGAGTCTGCATAAGATCTTGGAGGGCTTCAGTAGCTGATCAGACTTACAGAAGATAAAGGACCTGGAGAACAGTATATGACAGATACCTGGGACATGGAAACTCTGTACCCCTTCAACCATGCCTCACTCATCCTGAGTGTCTTTTTGTATCCTTTAATATTTCTTATGATTGATTAATGTGTTTCCCAGAATTTGGGGAGCCACTCAAACACATTAATCAACCCATAAATTGGGTTTGTAGGGAACCTCACTGTATAGCCAATTGGTCAGAAATAGAACAGCTGAAGGATTATAGCTGGCATCTGAAGGCAGGGGACAGATACCTGGGACTGAGCCTACAATCCCTGTATCTGGGGCTATTTCCCAATAGCATCCAAATTAAATTGAATTAGGCTAGCTAGCCAGGGCCCTCTGAAATATTTTTGCTTACTTGGTGTGTGAATTACACACAGAGAGACATGCAGTTAGTATCAAGAATGCTCTGCATTGTTTTGAGTTTGTTTTTCCAAAATAGAGTAGAGTTCAGCCACCCTGGGGCACCTGAATCAAGGAACTATAAAACACTTTATCCAGCCTCAGGATAAAATGTTTTGGATGGGAAAAGGGCAGTCTGGGGAGTTGGGGGGATGTACCTAGTCTCCCTGAAAAGACAGTCAGTCTGGCTCCCAAGAGAAAAAACTCACCTGAACAGATTCTAAAATGAAGTTTTTAGCACTGTAATAAAGGTGAAATTCTAGTGAAAAAGCTGAGATATAACTTTGGAGCTCCTTGGTGTCCAGCAGGTGGCGTTCAGGTCTAAGGTGCCCTGAGACTGCACTGCAAATGACCATGAAGAAGCAGCCTATGAGAGGCAGAAGCAGGGCACTCTTTCTGCTCTTAGTGTGTTCATCCTAACACCCAAACCTCATTTCTCTTCCCTGCCTTAGAAATGGCCCATTGCCTTAGGGCCATAGCTTAGCTGGTAAAGTGCTTGTTTAGTATACACAAAACCTTTGGTTCAATCCCCAACACCCCATAAACTAAACATGATAGCACATGCCTGTGATCCCAGCACTTAGGAGATAGAGTCAGGATCAAAACTTCAAGGTCATCTTGGGCCAAAAAAGTTAGAGGCTAGCCTGGGATATGTAAAATCCTGTCAGGCAATGGTAGTACATGCCTTTAATCCTAGCACTTAGGAGGCAGAGGCAGAGGCAGATGGATCTCCATGAATTTGAGGCCAGCCTGATCTACAGATCAAATTCCCAATCAGTCAGGGCAACACAGAGAAATCCTGTCTCAAATAAACAAACAAATAAATAAATAAATAGATAGATAAATAAATAAATAGCCAACATTTGAAAAGCTTTTCTAAGCACAGACTCAGGGCTATCCATAGATTCTAGGTTGGCAGTGGGGTATTACTTCTCCTGACAATCTGGAAATACCAATATCTTTCTTTTTTTTTTTTAGTATATGCATGATACATGTGGAGATGCATGCATGCCACAGCAAAAGCCAGCATCCTTTGTTTTTCATTTGTGCACATGAGTTACGCACATGTCATGGTCCACATAAGGAGGTCAGATGACAACTTACAGGAATCAGTTCTCTCCTTCCACTATGTGGATCCTAGGGTTTGAACTCGGGCTGTCAGGCTTGGCAATGGGTGCCTTTACTTGCTTAGCTGTCTCACAGTTCCCCAGTGCCAAGATCTTCTAATTGTTTAAGAATTGTATACAACCATATAATGCATTTTGATCAAGTCCACACCCTTTCCTTCCCCTTTAATTCCTTTTTTGTTTTGTTTTGTTTTGGTGTTTGGTTTTTGTTTGGTTTTTGGTTTTTGGGTTTTTTTGGTTTTTTTTTTTCCCGAGACAAGGTTTCTCTGTGTAGTTTTGGTGCCTGTCCTGGATCTCACTCTGTAGACCCGGCTGACCTTGAACTCACAGAGATCCACCTGCCTCTGCCTCCTGAGTGCTGGGATTAAAGGCGTGTGCCGCTGCTGCTGCTGCTGCTGCTGCTGCTGCTGCTGCTGCTGCCGCCGCCGCCGCCGCCGCCGCCGCCGCCGCCGCCGCCGCCGCCACCGCCACCGCCACCACCACCACCACCACCACCACCACCACCACCACCACTACCACCCGCCCCTGTTTTGTTGTTGTTGTTGTTTGTTTGTTTGTTTGTTTTTCTTGGAGCTGAGGATTGAACCCAGGGCCTTGCACTTGCTAGGCAAGCACTCTACCACTGAGCTAAATCCCCAACCCCTGACCAATTTTAATGTAGGCCCACTCAAGACCTCTCTCAATCTCTTTTTTTCTTTTTTCCTTTTTTGTTTTTGTCTCTGTTTTAGATGGAGTCTCATTATGTAGCCCTGGCTGGTCTGGAACTCTCTGTGTAGAGCAGACTGACCTCAAACTCAGAGATTTGCCTGCCTCTGATGCCAAGTGCTGAGATTAAATGTATGCACCACCATGCCTGGCTATTTTTTTAACCCACTGAGTCCAGTTAGTGATGCCTGTGTGTATATGAGTATAGGATAATCTACTACAACATGGATAGCTCTAAGGGTTCACATTCCTAAAGGAAGCTGACTCTTCCTTCCCCCTAACAGCCACCAATTGCTGGTAGCTGCTCAGGAATAGAACTTCCTGACCTACCTCTATCTATGCTGGGATTTTGTTTGGCTTGATCTTGTACAAGCATTATGCAAGCAGTCACAGCTTCTGTGAGTTCATGTGTAGAAAGGCCCTGTCATGTCCAGCAAATATTGTTTCACTGCAGACATCCACACTACCTCTTGCTCCTAAAATCTTTCTGCCCCTCATTTACAATGATCCCTGAGCTTTGGGGAGAGGGAATGTAACCTAACTGTCCCATTGAGCACTCAACAGTTTTACCCTTTGCACTTTGACCAGTTGTGGTCTGTGTGTTAGTTGCCATCTACTGTTTAAAAAAATAAAAATTAATTAATTAATTAATTAAAAGAAGCTTCTCTGGTAAGGAATGGGAGATAAACTAATCTGTGGGTGTGAAGGTAAGATCTTGAGATGAGATTTAACACAGTAATAGTATTAGGTTCTCCTGTAAGGCCTATCACTTAGCTAATCATGGATCTATTTTTTGGCCCAGTTAGCAGTACTAGTTCCATCTTATGGATCAGGCTTTAAATCCAGTCAGAAAGTAATTGGTCATTCCCACAGCATTTCAGACCAGTCATTAGTGTAACTTACAGGGTTCACAGCTGGGTAAGATTGTTGATTATTTTTCTCCCCTAGTAGTATACATAGTTACTTATAGTACTGTGAAAGCTAGCCAGTGGGGATAGAGGTTCCAGGTGAATACCAGCTTGAATTCTCCATGACCCATAGGTCATGTATGTGGTATCTTCAGCAATAGGACCTTACCATCAAGTTCTGGAGGGTAACTATGGTAGTTTGAAGAATGGCCCCCATAGGCTCATATATTTAAATGCTTAGGGAGTAACACTATTTGAAAAGATTAGCCTAGTTGGAGGAAGTGCATCACTGGGGGTAGACTTTGAGGTTTCAAAAGTCCAAGTCAGTCCCAGTGGCTCTTTCTCCCTACTACGTATGGACATGGAACCCTAAGCTCCTTCTTGAGCACCATATCGGCCTGCATGCCACCATGCTTCCTGCCATGCTGATAATGAACTAAACTTCTGAAACTGTTAAGTAAGCCCCCAATTAAATACTTTCTTTTATAAGAGTCGCTGTGATCATGGTGTCTCTTCACAGCAATAGAACACTGACTGAGACAGTAATAAAGAGCAGTGGCAGTAGCCTGTAATGTTTGGATGGGGGTTAGAGAACCTCCACAGACCAACAATTCAAAAAGAGGTAGTCTATACCTTTAGTCCAAATCCCTTAAATCTGTGTAAAAATTTCCCTCCTGAAACTCACACATATACAAATCCAAGACTTTCACACCAGGACCAGCAGGTGCAGTATAGGTCTCCAGTCAGCCACCTGGCATTCATGAACAGCAAGCCTCAAATTGCTTGCCTGTGGGCACAAGGCCATTGCCACCAGTTGGGTAAAAGCAGCCTGACAAGGTGGAGGGGATTCCACAGACTGTGTCCAGCAGCTTTCCTGACACAAACTAAATGAAGCAGGAGCTTTCTCTTGCTTGTGGAAAGATGATTCAGTTTCTCATTGCAAGAACAAGAGGGGAACATCAGACCAGGAAAGGGGGCAGTGCTCTACCTGAGAACAGTAGCAAAGCCCCTCTACTCTGTTAGGGGGCAAAAGTCTGGAAGTTGGAGATGCCATTGAACTTTGGATCCTTCTGCCACCACTTCCCAAGTGCTAGCCTGCACCACCACTCCAGAAAAATGCCTGAAGTCTATCCCATATGTGTTGTGTAGCTGAAGGCAAGTTGCTTCCTCTTTTCTAGGCCTCACTTTCCTGTCAAATGATGGCATTGGGGTAGATGGTATCTCTTTCTCCCTCCAGCATCTGCTCTTCAAATGAGAAGCAGGTTGAAGGTATCTAGTCTAGCACCAGCAAAACCACAGCAGAAGCTGTGTCTAAGCTAAGAAATAAAAGTTCTGACCTCCCAATACCCTACTCCCACAATCTCTTTCCCACCCCTGAGCATCCTAAAGAGAAGTGAAGATCAGAAGTCCCATCTGTTATCTATCTTCCGTATGTTGAAAAGGCCAAGGGCTTGAGTCAGCCATATAAAAGAAAGAATAGTGCTCACTTCAACAGCACAATACTAAAGTTGGATGATACAGTGAAGATAGCATGGCCCCTGCACAAGGATGACATGCAAATTCATGAAGACTTCCTTATTTAAAAAAAAAAAAAAAAAAGGAAAGAAAGAAAGAATAAATGTACAGGTGCAAACAGAGACTCTGGATACTTATCTGTGTAGCCTCTACTGTGTCTATTAAGTCAGATTAAACTTCTGAAACTGTAAGTAAGCCCCGATTAAATGCTTTCTTTCATAAGCATTTACCCCCTAGAGCTGTTCTTCTTTGCCAGTCTCCACCCAGTGACAATGACATTGGCTGACAGTGTCCACCTGATCCTTGGGAAAGGACCTTTACTTCCCCTCCATTAGAGCTCCACTTCCTTTGCCCAGGTGAGTTTCCATGTTTCCATTAGACATTAGAAAGTTTCCACTTGGTAGAGCTTTCCCTCCTCTGTACCCAGGCTTAAGAAGCTATCCCATGTTAAGTGCTGAGAACAGAGTTCAGGGAGATTCCAGTATGACAAATAACAATACTCACCTGTTCTACCACCCTGGGAAATCTTCATCCTCAAGTAAGAAAATACAGTCAGAATGATTCATGTCTTTTCATCCAATTGTTTTATGTTCGGTGTCAAAGGGAATAACAATTTTACCTGTCATTTTTCCCAACTGTTTTAGTATGCTCTGATCTTGTTGTGGGAGGGGAAGTTGGTGCAATAATTTGAGGCAAAAGAAGTTTAAGGCATGAGCCTTACTTTCAAGGAATGTATAATCTATGTTGGTTATTGGTGTATAATGTCATACCCAACTCTGTTTAAGTAAAACATGAATATTCTCTCTCAGTATCAATGGGCTAAGAATTCAAAAGCATCTGCAATGTAACTTAGTTGGTAGAATGTTTACCTAGATGCATGAAGCCCTGGGTTAGATCCCCCCATTACCAAATTACTGGGCTTGGTGGCATGTGCCTGTAATCCCAGCACTCAGGGAAGTTGAAACAGGAAGGTCAAAGTCACAGTCAAAAACAGGCAAGGTTCTTCCATGATACCTAAGATCCTGACTCAAATAATTCAAGAACAGAGTAGCAGGGTGGTTCCGGCTTAGTTTCTTTCAAAAAGTTGCAGACAAGATGTGCAGATAGAGTTTCTCTGTATCTCAGCAGCTGCTCCCAAATAACCACAAAGAGGCTTAATATTAATTATAAATGATCAGCCAATAGCTCAGGCTGGTTACTAGCTAATTCTTACATTTTAAATTAACTCAATTTCTTTTTTTTCCCCCCTTTTCTGTTTTTGGTTTTGGTTTTTGGTTTTTTCAAGACAGAGTTTCTCTGTGTAGCTTTGGAGCCTTGTCCTGGAACTCACTCTGTAGACCAGGCTGGTCTTGAACTCACAGAGATATGCCTGCCTCTGCCTCCCAAGTGTAAAGGTGTGTGCCACCACACCCAACTAACCTAATTTCTTATCTACCCTCTGCCACATGGCAGTACCTTCTTTCAATGCAGTATGTTCATCTTGCTCCTTTCTGGATCTCTCTCAACTCCTTTGACTCCACCCTTCTTCCTCCCAGCATTCTCTTTGCCCCAAAAATCCTGCCTAGCTATCAGCTTTTTGTTAACAATGAGAACAACACATTTTCACAGTGTACAAAAGGATTATTCCACAGCAAAGATGTCCATTAGGAGCTATGTGTGGTGGTGCACCTGTAATCCCAGCATTCTACAGGCCAAGACAAAAGGATTACTACAGGTTCAAGGTCAGCCTAGTCAACATGGAGAGTTCCAGCCCAGCCAGAGCTAAAGGCTATTTCAAAAAACAGTAGTACTGGGGCTAGAGAGATGGCTCAGTGTTTAAGAGCACTTACTGTTCTTCCAAAGGATCTGAATTCAGTTCCAGGACCCACAGGATGGCTCACAACTGAGTGTAACTCCAGATCTAGGGAATCTAATACCCTCTCTGGCCTCTGCAGATACATAATACATGTACATGGTACACATACATATATGCGGGCAAAATATTCAAATACATAAAATAAATCTTAAAGAAAACAAAAAGAGTGCTCCCTTCAGCAGCACATATACTAAAATTGGAACAATACAGAGAAGATTAGCATGACTCCTGTGAAAGGATGACATGCAAATTTGTGAAGGGTTCCTTTTTAAAAAACAACAACAACAACAAAAAGGTTGGTGTCTTAGCTAAGGTTTCTATTGCTGCAACAAAACCCCATAACCAAGAAGCAAGCTGGGGAGGAAAGGGTGTTTTTGGCTTATACTTCAGCATTGCTGTTTATCACTGAAGGAAGTAAGGACAGGAACTCAAACAGAGGAGGATCCCTGAGGCAGGAGCTGATGCAGAGGCCATGGAGGGTAGCTGCTTCCCCTGGCTTGCTCAGCCCATCTTCTTACAGAACCCAGGACCAGCAACTGAGGGATGGCACCACCCACCATGGGGTAAGCCCTCCCACATTTTAAGAAATCACTAATTGAGAAAATGCCTTATAGCTGCATCTCATCAAGGTATTTCTTCAACTGAGGCTCCTTCTTCTGATGACTATAGCTTGTGTCAAGCTGGCATACAAAACCAGCTAGTATGGTTGGCAAGACAGCTTTATTGATAAAGTGCTAGTTATGTGAGCATGAGGACCTGTATTTGATCTCCAGACTCCACACAGAGAAGCCAGTGATGGTGGCACACCCTCGTAATCCCAGCTCTGGAAGATAGAGAGCGGATCCCTGGAGTTCCCTAGCCTAATCAGAGAGCTCCAAGCCAATGAGAGACCCTGCTTGAAAAACCAAGATAGGGTTGGGCATGGTGGCACATGGGGCCAACCATAGCAAGTTCCAGGTGAGCCAGAGCTACAAAGTGAGACCCTGTCTAAAAAAAAAAAAAAAAAAAAAAAAAAAAGAGCAAGGTGTATGGATGGCACCTGAAGAAATCAACCAAGGTTGTCATACACATGAACAAACAGACACAAAACAAGACTGAATGTGGTGGTGCATGCTTATAATCACAAAACTTGGAAGATGAAAGCAGGAGAATCAGGAGTTCAAAATCATCCTCAGCTAAATAAAAATCCAAAAATAAAAAAAGGAGGGTAGGATGTATGGGAGGAAATGGGCTCAATACACATTGTGTAACATATCATGGAAGATGAATATATATACAATAAAAGCTTTACAGAATGACTAAAAATATTTTAAAATAGCATTTGTCACAAAATTGCATGTCATCATGTTTTCATTAGTTTTTATTTTAAAATGTACTTATATTATTATTTTTAATAATTTATTCATTTTTATTTTATGTGCATTGGTGTTTTGCCTTCATGTATGTCTATGTGGAGGTTGGGTACCCTGGAACTGGAGTTACAGTTGAGGGCTGCCACGTGGTTGCCAAGAATTGAACCCAGGTCTTCCGGAAGAGCAGTCAGTGCTCTTAACTGCTGAGCTATTTTTCCACCTCCTTATGTTATTATTTAATTGCATGAGTGTTTTGTCTGTGTATACATACATATGTGCAACACATGCGTCTGGTGCCCCCAGACGTCTGAAGAGGGCACGGGATCCCCCCAAGGACTTGAGATAGAGATAGTTTGTGAGCTGCCATGTGAGTGCAGGGAATTGAACCCAGGTCCTCTGCAAGAGTTATTAACCACTAAGTCAAATCTCCAACCCCAAGTTGTTTTTGGTTTTGGTTGGTTTTTTGTTTGTTTTTTGTTTTTTGTTTTTTGGTTTTTTTTTTTGGTTTTTCGAGACAAGGTTTCTCTGTGTAGCTTTGTGCCTTTCCTAGAACTTGCTTTGGAGACCAGGCTAGCCTTGAACTCACAGAGATCCGCCTGGCTCTGCCTCCCAAGTACTGGGATTAAAGGGTGTGCCACCACTGCCCAGCTGGTTTTGTTTTTTTAAAGAGGTCTCATGTAACCCAAATTGGCCCTGAACTCAGTATATAGCTAAAGTGACCTGATCCTCCTGCCCTAATCTCCCAAGTGCTGGGATTAGAGGCATGTGCCACCATCACATTCCTGAATGAGCAGGGAATTGGGGATCAAACCTGGAACTTCATACATGCTCATTAAATAATTGAGTTATATTCCCAGACCTTTGTTATTTTTTAAGGCATTGTGTTCAAATATTTTACTAATCAAGCAGTGTACTAGGCCATGGGAAAATGGAAGTAAAAACAACCTTTACATTCCTAACCTGGTCTAGTGGAAGAGACAAGTGTTGTGAGTTGTGTTGTGGAGTGCTAGGTAAGGATCAGTGATGTCTGTGCTGAGAACTGGCCTGTAAAACACACTTTGTCAATCAGAAAGAGCACCTCAGACTTTAAATGGATTTCAGTCTTCTCAGCACTGTGATTGCACAGACAGTATATTATTTTAATTTCTCCCAACAAGTCTTAGGAAAAAAAGTACATCTCTGTTTTATAGATAAATATATTGAGAACACAGAAGATTACATAACTTGACACTGTTTGTTTGTTTGTTTACTTATTTATTTTGGGTTTTCCAGGCAGAGTTTCTCTAAGTAGCCCTGGCTGTCCTGGAATTCACTCTGTAGACCAGGCTGGCCTTGAACTCACAGATCCACCTGTTTCTGCCTCTAGAATGCTAGAATTAAGGGCATACACCAGCAAACCCAGCTTAACACTGTTTTTTGTTTGTTTGTTTGCTTGTTGTTTTGGTTTTTTTTTTTAGACAAGAGTATATAGCTCAGGCTGGTATGAAACTCTCGGTCCTGCCTCAGCCTCTTAAGTGCTAGGATTCCAGGTGTATGTCACCATACCAAGCTGTGGCCTATCTATTAAATGGTAGAGTCAGCATTCAAACTCAAGTCTTCTTTCCAATATAACAGACATATTTTCTGTGCAAAATAAAAGCACTTTAACACAAAAGTCTACATTAAGAATTCTATGAGCCGGGCAGTGGTGGTGCATGCCTTTAATCCCAGCACTTGGGGCAACCAGAGGAAAGCAGATCTTGGTGAGTTCAAGGACAGCCAAAGCTACACAGATAAACTCTGTTAAAAGAAAAAGAAAAAAGAAAGAAAGAATTCTATGTATGGCTGGATATGGTGGTGAATGCCTTTAATCCCTGCACTTGGAGACAGAGGCAAGCAGATCTTGGTGAATTCCAGAACAGCCAGGGCTATGAAGACCCTATCTCAAAAATAAAACGAAAACAAAACAAAACAAACAAACAAAAAAAAAAAAAAAACCAACTATGGGGGTATAGATCAATGGCAAATTGGTTAAGAGCACTTGCTGCAAAGTGGGGATGGGAGTGGGGGGCTGGAGAGATGGCTCAGTGGTTAAAAGCACTGGCTGTTTTCCAAAGGTCCTGAGTTCAATGCCCAGCAACCACATGATGGCTCAGGACTATCTCTAGTGAGATCTGATGCCCTCTTCTGTCGTAAAGAGCACTCATATACATTAAATAAATAAATAAATCTTAAAAAAAAAAAAAAGCACTTGCTCCCCTTCTAGAAGACCCATGTTTGTTCTCCCATGGTGGCTCACAATCAGAACCATCTGTAGCTCCTGTTCCATGGGATCCAGTGCCCTCTTCTGGTCCTGGTACCAGGCATGCACATGTAGTGCACGTGAATACAGGCAGGCAAAACACGCACATAAAAATAAATCTTTTTTTAAAAAGAATTCTTGGGGCTGGAGAGGTGGCTCAGGGCTTAAGAGCACTGGCTGCTCTTCCAGAGGTCCTGAGTTCAATTCCCAGCACCCACATGATGGCTCACAGCCATCTGTAATGAGATGAGATCTGGTGCCCTCTTCTGGTGTACAGGCATATTATATATGTGGTAAATAAATAAATCTTTTTTAAAAAAGAATTCTATGTAATCTTTTTCATAAAATATTTATAGCTGCGTCTGTCAAATGTACATTCAGATGAATTCAGTTTCTAAATTTCACAGGAACTCTATTTATACCCTAGGTAACTAAGTGCCAGACTGTACAGTCTGGACAACAAGGGCAAGGCATAAAAAGAAGGGGACTGCTGAGAGTTAAGAAGAACTTGTTCAGGGCTTCAGCCGCCTGGACAACAATAAAGATGACTGTGGTTCCAGACCCTGGAATCATGGGGGCAAGGCTAACAATAAATTGGGCACATTAGTGAGACAATGCTGAGTCCTCTACCCACATGGTGAGCTGTCTGCTTCTCTCAGGTAGGAGCAGGAGGAAGGGAAGAGATGGAGGGCCTCAGTGTCAGTTTACCTGGCTGAAGCCCTGGTAGCAGTGGCCATACCTTCCCATCTGTTTCCCCTCTTTCTTTCTTTCCTTCCTTCTTTCCTTCCTTCCTTCTCTCTCTCTCTCTCTCTCTCTCTCTCAACAGGGATTTTCTGTGTAACAGCCCTAGCAGTCCTGGAACTCGCTTTGTAGATCAGGCTGGCCTCAAACTCACAGAGATCCACCTGGCTCTGCCTCCCAAATGCTGGGATTAAAGGCATGAGCCACCACTACCTGGCTGCTCCTGCCTCTTTGTTGTTGAGAGGTCTCACTATATAGCCAAGGCTGGCCTGAAACTCCTACCTGAGTCTTCCAAGTCCTGGGGTTAAGCTCAGCTCACTCTCATTTTCTAGAAACATATTCCAACATTCCAAGGTCTCCATCTAATCATATTGTCACCTTGCATTTCAAGAGGCACATGTTATTGTTTTAATGCTAGACTGGGGGCTGGACCAAAGCTTCTGGTCTCCTAGAACACACAAGAGAACAATTTAAGGAACAAATAGATTAAACATAAATAAAAGACAGGCGGTGATGGCACACACCTTTAATCCCAGCACTCACTAGGCAGAGCCAGGCGGATCTCTGTGAGTTCGAGTCCAGCCTGGACGACCAAGTGAGTTCCAGGACAGGCACAAAGCTACACAGAGAAACCCTGTCTCGAAAAACAAAAAAACATAAATAAAAGCATGTTTGCCCTAATATCAAAGTGCCAGTGCCATATCATATGGGGGACCATAACAACCTCCATGTGGAAAAGGATGCCAGGCTGGATTAAATTACCTGGAAACAGGCCTCTCCCCAACTAGTAAGCAATAAGCAAATTAGGAGGTGCTATAGAGTCAGACGGGATCCAGCAGCCTAGACCCACGCCAGCGGAAAAAGCCATTGTCTGAGTTGCTTTCTGGACTTCCTGACTTCAAACACCTACCCCTCCCAACATATACACTCAATCCAGGGCCTCCTACTCTGCCTCCCCAACCCCATGGTGAAAAGGCCATGCCCACCACAGGACAGCAGACCTTGAGGTTCTCTAGTGAGAAGAAAGATCAATCCAGTCCTGCTATAGTATAGGGTCACAGGAGAAGGATGTTCCCCAGCCTTAATATTCTGAGATCCTCATCTCTCAGTCCCCACTCACTTCTGGTTCTGCTCATCCAGAACATCTGGACTTTTCTGGCTGATGTGAGCGTTGGGTGGGATGGAGTGTTTCTCTGAAGGCATCAGTCTTTAAAGCATGCCCTGGTGGTTTTGTACCTGAGGGAGAATTCAGCAGACTGGGTGTGGCTGAAAGTCTTGTCGGGGATGAGAAATCTCCAATTCACTCTTGTTTTGTTGGGATTTTGCGGGGAGGGGAGGTTTGGGAGGAACAGTGTCTCACTGTCCCTGGTATTGAACTTGCAGTGATCCTTCAGCCTCTGCCTCCTAAGTGCTGGAATTATAGGAGTATACCAACGCACAAGGCTTTCAAACCCACCTTCACTGTGATCCCTGCCCTTCCAGCCCAACCCTGACCCAACAGGGCCCAATAGGAACTTGTTTCCTACTCCCTGCGGATTCCCATTCCTAGTCACTGCTTCCAGCTCCAGCGCCCCACCTCCTTCCACACACTCCTCTGGCAAGCTGACTAAACTGTTGGCTGGGAACTAAACTGAAGTCGGAAATGGGCAGTTGGGAGGTGTGATTTATGTCTCTGACTTCACCCTAGGCTGGAGCCCAAAAATACCCTCCTCCAAATGCCCTTTTGGCAAATTTCCTCTCCCTCAAAAACCTCAGGCTCTTCTAGCTGGTCATAGGTCATCAAATAAACCACCTCATCCACAATCCTAGCAGCCTGATGACCTTTCATACCTCCAGCTCCTGCTCATTACAGACAAGGAAGAATGCATTGTCTTTCAAATCACCACAGGAGGCAGAGGCTCCTATCAGCCCCAAACAGTAGGGAAGTCCCTCTAATATCTAATTTCCTTTCCTCCTGCTAACAAGTAGCTGGTGGAAACAAAAGGGAATTTGCCGTCTCAAAATCAACTTCTGGTCTCCTTGCAAACTTAAAACATCCCCAACTTGATAACTCACTGTTTCCATCTCTAAAGGCTTTACATAAGGCCTGGTAAGGTGCAGCACACCTGTAATGCCAGCACTGACCAGCCAGAACTACACAATGAGATTCTATCTCAAAATGCCAGGAAAAAAGTGGGGAGAGGTGCTATCAAGGTGTCCTATTCTCCTACAGGGTAACATGGTGTGGGCACCCAATTTAACTCTCATCCTCAAGGGCTGGCAACAAAACCCACCCCACCCCACCCCAACAGCCCTATCCAGAATGGATCCTACTGGGATGCAAAAGCCCCTTAACTTCTAGAGATGTTCCTTCACCAGTTAGAAAGTCCTAGTGGAACCTAACCATCTTTCCTACCTTTTTCTTTTCTTTCTTTCTTTCTTTTTTTTTTGGACAGGGTCTTATCTGGCTGTCCTGGGACTCTTGGTGTAGACCAAGGTGACCTCAGACTCAGAGATCTGCCTCCCCAGTGCTGGTACTAAAGGCTTATGACACCATGCCAGCTTCTCCTGCTTTTCTTTTTTTCTTTCTTCCTTTCTTTCTTTCTTTTCTTTTTTTTTTTGAGCTGAGCATCGAACTCAGAGCCTGCTAGGCGAGCGCTCTTCCACTGAGCTAAATCACCAACCCTTCTCCTGCTTTTAAAGATGGCTCATAAATCAAATGTCCTTGTTAACTTTAGCTATTGAGAACATTAAAGAAGAAAAACAAATCAGGCTTGTTATCTCACGCCTCTAAATTCAGTCCAATGTGATGCTAAGACAGGAAGATTGCCCATTAGTGTGAGGGCCAATACTGAGTTTCAGGCTAGTCTGGGGTACAGAATGAGACTCTTTTGGAGAGAGGGAGAGAAGGGAGAGAGCCTGAAATGGTAGAACATGGCTATATCCCAGCACTTGGGAGTTAGGGGCAGAAAGATCAACAGTTTAAGGTCATCATCAGCTACAAAGGAAATCTGAGGCAAGCCAGAACTATACACCTTAAAAAACAAGTGCTGGGCATGACGTCACACCTCTAATACCAGCACTCAGGGAGCAGAGACAGGTGGATGAGTTCCAGGCCAAACAAGGCTACGTAAGACCCTCTCTCAGAAAAGAAAAAAGGAAACTACAATATTAATTTGGAACATATCAACTGCTGCAGCATATTATCTTGGGGTTAAATTAGGTAATATATGTACACTGCTTAGTTTCCTAAACAGTATTTCATAACTTTGGCTGTTTCCATCTCCATAATACCTCCATTACAGAGGGACCTGGGAATTCGCCCTTCCCAGATGTGCAGAGCTGTGTCCCATTTCAGTCTCCTTGGATAGGATACTTACATTCTAGATTTTAGTTTTTGAAGGCACAAGGTCAGATGAATGAGTGAGCCACCCTCCATTTACTTCTGGAGTCTGGCCTGGCTGACCGGCTTTCCTCACCACCCCCTACAGAGCCCTGAGCTCATCCTGGTTACCAAGTATTTGTTTGTTCCTGAGCCCTCACAAGGACTTCAGCCCTGGTTCCCCTGAGTTTCTGTATAAGAATCTGAATGTATTGGAGTAAGATGGAACCTAATGCTCTCGTAGCTTAGTCACTCTCATTAGCAAAGATAAACTTCAGAGCTAAAAAAGAAGAATCTTGCTCAAGCTGGAACTTCTGAGTGCCTGGATCCATCCCAGTGGTTCCTGTCAGTTCTCATGACTTGAAGAATTCTCACCCCCCTTCCTTTCTTCCTCTCTGTGAGAAAAAAGAAATCAGTATTTTCAACTACCTGGAACGTAAGCAAGGGCTGGACAGGGGCCCCAGAAAGTCCTCCACTCACAACTTGTCTTCCTCCTTTCCCCCAGGTGTCCCCTAACTTTGACTCCTGACCTTGCGTTCCTCTCTTGACATCCACCTCCTGTCATACTTACTTGGCTTCAGTGCTAACCTGTATATCATTTACACATCATTCAACAATAAATTATTGTTTTGTTGGTTTAAATTGGTGATGTTGGTTTTGTTTTGGGTTTTAGAGTATGTATATATGTGGCCTATGTGTGCCTATGAGTGTTCATGTGCACATACATGTGGAGGTCTGAGGTTGGCTTCTGGTGTCTTCTTCAACTGCTTTCTTCCTTATGTGCTGAAGCAAGGTCTCTCACTGAACTCAGAGCTCTCTGTCTAGCCAGCTAGCCAGCTTTCTCCAGGGAGTGTCTGGCCTTGCCTCCCAAAGGCTGGGGGGAGAGGGAGGCTGCCATGCACACCTACGGCTGTAGCTTCTACATAGATAATGGATCTCACCCTGTCCTCACACTTGCACAGTGGCTAATGGGCACGGCATTCCAAGTCCGTACCTGCACGGTAAACACTTCACCCTCAGAGCCAATCCCCGGCCCCAGGTTTGTTTTTCTGTGTCAGGGTCTCCCTAGGTATCCTGGACAACCTAGAACTCACCAACCTCCTGCCTCAGACTCCTGAATTCTGGAGTTATAGGCATGCACTACAATGTCAGGCTATATATTTGGTTGTTTTGTTTTGTTTTTTTAAATGAGTTTGAGTGGGGTGTGTTTAATCTGAAGCAAAGACATGTCAACTCTGAGTTTGAAACTAGCCCGGTCTACAATAGTGAGTTTTGGCTAGCCAGGGCTACAGAGTGAGACCATACCTTTAAATGAATGAATGAATGAATGAATGAATGAATGAATGAATAAATAAATAAATAAATAAATAAATAAATAAATAAGAGGGGCTGGAGAGATGGCTCAGAGGTTAAGAGCACTGGCTGTTCTTCCAGAGGTCCTGAGTTCAATTCCCAGCAACCACATGGTGTCTCACAACCATCTGTAATGAGATCTGGCGCCCTCTTCTGGCCTGCAGGGATACATAATAAATAAATAAATCTTTAAAAAATAAAAATAAATTTGAGAATCAAGTGATTATATTTTTCATTTTACAGTAAGGTTAATTTGTTTTTAAAATGAACAATAAGATAAGGGGAATTTGGGGGGTTTTGTTTTGTTTTTCCAGACATGGTTTCTCTGTATAGTTCTAGCTGTCCTGGAATATACTCTATAGACCACGCTGGGTTCAAACTCACAGAGATCCACCTGCCTCTGCCTCCCGAGCGCTGGGATTAAAGGTGTGCGCCACCACCACCCGGCTTGTTTTGTTTGTTTTTAATGCTCACTGGCTCAACAGGTTGATACTCATCTAGAAGACTCAATTCCCAGCACCCACAGAGGTGGTTCACAATAGCCTGTAACTTCAGCTCCAGGGGATCTGACAACCTCCTCTGCCACCCTCAGGCACCCACAAACAGACCCATGCACAAAGTAAATAATAAAAAGTAAAATTTTTCTTAAAATGATCAATGGTTCTCTTTGGGAGTGTTTAATCAGAATCTGTTTCTATCCAGACACCCAAGGAGTAGACGCTGTAATAGGCATACTAGAGTGGCAGAGTCTCTGAGCATCACCACCCCAAAAGCCCCATAAGAGCATTCCTTACACTGTCCTGGGAGGCCCAAATACCCAAAAGCCAAGCCAAGAGCTAAAATAGGTAGTTTCTCCAAGTCTGAGTTTGAATCAGCTTTTCTACTCACTTTTAGCATATTAATTATCCTCTGTTTAATTGCCCTTCAGTTTCTTCCCCTTGTGAGACAGACAAGAAGATGTCCCTCATACAGGAGCAGTACCAACTAAGTTCATTCACAGAGAGCTCTCTGAATAAACACTGTGCTAAAAAGCACCAGCTATTATTATTTTAGAGTCAATAGTTCCAGGAACTGTGTCCCCAGCCCCACCCCATGCAGACCTGGACCATGTGACCAGTTATCTTCATGGGCTCTTATTACCCCTCTCCAAACTTGCCCATATGGTTCCTGTACAATCTCACCCTTCTTCAGCTCTCCTCTATCCCTCTGGGCCCCAAACCTGGGTGTGGGGAGAGGCAAAGAGGAAGAGAGGGAAAGCCTGGCTATTTTAGGGCAGAGGAACTATTGGAGGGACTGGAAAGGGGGGAAGCAGGGAGTGGCCCTAGAGTTGGGAGGCTCCTTATTGGGAAAGGTCCTGTCTGATTCTGAGAGACAGAGGCCAGGCCTTGGCACCAGGCCAAATCCAAAGAGCAGGCTCCAGGTCCTAGTCTCAAAACCAGCACCAGAGAAGGACCTAGGTGCCCATTTGCTTTGGACCCTTCTCCAAACAGTCCCCTCCCCCAACCCTGCTAACCAAACCACAGCTATTAAAGTAGCTAAAACCAGGAGTTGCAAGCTCCTGGTGTGTGGACCAAGTGGGAAGGGGGTTTCTGTTCCTGGGCCATGGTGGCTTTCTCCAGGACACTGCCCCCACTCCACCTCTGGTGTCCAATAACTGACTAAGCACTCCTCTTGCAGGAGTTACGCCAGTTCTGGGGAGACTGCTGGGAAGGGGGGCAAGGATGAGTAACGGTTCCCACGGGGATGGGGTGCCCATGACTAATCAATGAGAGAGTGAGAGAGAAAAGTTACATTCCTTGACTTGTAGGGCAGTGGATGGAGGTGGGAGGTGGGGCAGGGGCAGACTGAGGCAAAGACAGCCAAGTAGGGACACAAAAGAGGGAAGCTAGACTAGGTTGGGCTGGCCTGGGGTATCTTTTCAGGCCTGTTCTCCATATGGCAAGACAAAGGAGAAGCAATCCCAGGTAAACCACACATCTGGTCAGTGCTTCTAATCCCCGGCAAAGGAGCCCCTCCCTCAGTTCAGAGCCACTTGAATGGGGTGAGGGAAGGATGCAGAGGTACCTCACCAGCATTCCTCAGTTCCTGACTCACCCACCCAGGGGTCCCCTTGCCCAAAAGACCATGCATGGAAAAACTCTGCTGTGCAAGGTTGAGAGCCACACTGGGAGTCTAAGAGCGGAAATGAGCTGGGAGCCAAGGTGCTGAAGTAAGGAAGGAAGCCAGTCTGCCACCACAAAGGAGGCAGGAAAGAGAGGGAATAAACAGCCAAGTGCTTCCTGCCCATACTGCCTCCAGCCCCCTCCACCCTATGCAGACATCTCAGTGCCCCCAGCAAAGACAGGTTTAGCTAGGTCTAGGGGCTCACACCTGTAATCCTAGCATTTGGGAGGCAAAGCTAGAAGGGTTACTCCAGGTTTGAAATCAGCCTGGGCTTCATGGTAACTTCCAGGCCAACCCAGGCTACATAGCTAAACCCAATCTCAAAAGGCCAAAACCAAACATAAATAAATAGCAAACATTCAGCCTTCGTGGCAAGAGTCCCCTATTCTCCCAGCAGTTCCTAATCCACTGCTAGAAAATCGTCCCCTCCTAAACCTGTGTCACCACTAAAGGGACCCGTTCCTGTTTCCCTAATGACCCTCTGGTTATCTGTAGTTGAAAGAAGGCAGCCAGCCAGTCAGTGGTGGCACATGCCTTTCGTCCCAGCACTTGGGAGGCAAGGGCAGACCAGGCCAGCCTGGTCCTGTATGTAGAGTGAGTTCCAGGACAGCCAGGGCTACAGAGAGAAACTCTATCTAGAAAAAAAAAAGAAAGAAAGAAAGAAAGAAAGAAAAGAAAAGAAAAAATAAATAAAGAGCTGAAGGCTAAGTGAGGGAAGGGCTGACTGGTGGGGAAACAGGAGTTGTGAGAACAAGTAGCCCTCATCTCAAACCTGCTATTTTATCTCCCTCACCACTGAGAAGAAAGTAGATGGGCTCATACCCACACATCACCTTCAACTTTGGCCTGTGGACCCCTCAGGACACAAATATCCCATCCTAGTAAACACTGACACAAGCATACGCAGTTCAAAGGCTGTGTGTAAGTGTGTGCACAGGTTACCAGCTCACATACACATTTGTGCCACACAGGAACCTCTGCTGGCTGGTACAAACAGTGAACACTGATGTGGAGGGATGAAGAAACCTGTCTGTCTGGGACCCACAAGCTGGTCCAGCTTTGGCTCTTCTCCAAGCTTAGAGCCCTTTCCTTACTCCTCCCCCGGGACTACAGCCTGCAGAACGCAACAAAAAGGAAGACCAAAGGCACGTAGGGTGCTCTGGCCTGCAGCCTGCTTCCTGTGAAACTGTCAGCTGCCTGGTTTCTGGAGCTCTGCCCTGCTCCCTGAGGTGATCATATGGAAAACGTCCAGCTGTGGTTGCTTGAAGAGATGAGCTCAGCCAATCTGAGTGGGGCTGGGGGCTTGGACTCAGCGTCAGACTTTCCACCTCAGATCTACCCCTCCTCCCACCCCATACACCACCCCTGGGATTCAGGAGCAGGAAAATGGCCAAAGGGACAGTTGCATCACTGTCTCAACCTTGGCTTGGAGGGGGAGGGGCACTGAGCAGAGAGCAGGATACACCTCCAGTCTGTTTCATCTCTGCTTGCCACAGAGGGTGAATAGGCCAGAGCAGCTGGACCTAAAGAGACCAGGAAGAGAGAATGACCTGCATGTGACAAAAGGGAAGAAGAGTGACCAGAAATCTGTGCCCAAGAGATAGTGGTCAGAAGGGTAGAAGACCCAACGAAGAATAAGATCCACTGAAGGACCTAAAAATGGCAAATGACGTAGAAAATTGGGCCCTAAGTGAAGAGTGGGGGATTTGAGGATAAAGTAAGTCAGGTGGCCTACTTCCTGCCTCCTCAGAACTGCAGCTGCCTCTCAGCGACCAATGGAGAGTTCCTCACCAACTGCTGAAGAGGATTTGAACTTTTCCTTCAAGCAGCTTCCAAAGTTTATCTACTTCCCACACCAGCCTACCTCCGCGTTCCTTCTCCCTTTCCTCCCTTTCCTCTCTTCTCCTTTCCTCCTTCTCCTCTCTTCCAACAGTGTTCAGGACCTCCCTTCTCACTTCTGTTTCATACACCATTCCTGGCTCTCCCTTCCTAGTCTGTCTTCCTTTTCTCTGAGCCCTCTCTGACTTCTATTTTCAAGAAATGGTTGGTGGTGTATGCCTTTAATCCTAGCACTCAGAAGGCAGAAGGATGCAGTTCTCTGAGTTCCAGGTTAGCCAGGACTGCAAGTTGAGACCCTCTCTAAAAACAAAACAAAACAAAACAAAACAAAAAAGTCTCCAACCCAGCTCAGCTCCCCTCCTTCCTCCAGTTCACAGAGCTTTGTATGTTCAGTCAAAGAGTTAGATCAAAGGCCCCGTTGGCTGTCCCTTGCAGACTTTGGGGTTCACAGGATGGAACCACAGGTTTTGATCTGAAAATAACACCATCAGAGGTTTGTTTAGGTGGTTTGGATGCCCAAAATGAGTAAAGTGAATTGCAGAGGATCTAAGACCCTCTTTCCTCCTCTGTTTGGTTGATGACAGGGTCTTGCCATGTAGCTACATCATTTCTCCTTCTCCAGCTGTTTCTCTCCTCTCTGATGGTTCCCCACTTTCCAAAGACTCCCCCCCTTGATAATAACTTTCTTTCTCTCTTCTCCTCTCCCTCACCCCTTCTCTTTATGGTTTTCCTTCTCTGCACCTCATATTCTTTACCCACCCTTCTTAGAACTTCTGTAAGCTATTGGCTTGCAGTTGGGGAGTAGAGTTGAGATCTCTAGTTGTAGCAGTATGGACAGCCATGGCCACCTGGGCTGGAAGGAAGTGACCTAAATGAAAGCCTGATTTCCCTGAGATAGAAGCCATCTTACCTTTCCCTCCCCTGTGACACAGCTCTCCCCTGACTCCCCCAATTTTCCCCCTCCAAGATCAATCTCTATCACACACTTCCCTTTCTCTTGGAGACTTAGAGACCCCAGCCCTACCCTCTATCTCCAGAATTAGGTTATGTGGAACACACTAGCTAAATGTTGATCTGAACCTGGAACAGGAAGACCTCTGGCATTCAGCCTGTACGCTGGCAGACAGCTGTTGAAAGGGTTCTCAGCCAAACGGTCAGGAAGCTCGTCCTCTTGCAGAGGCTGAGGTAGGGTGGAAAGGGATGGGTGCTGAGTCTTTGCTAGATAAGTTTTGGTGGTGGTGGTAGATTTTGGCGGGGGTTGTTCAGTTTGTTTTTTTGTTTGCTTTTTGGTTTTTGTGGGTTTTTTGAGACAGGATTTCTCTTTGTAATAGTCCTGATTGTCCTAGAACTCACTATGCAGACCAGGCTGGCCTCAAACTCACAGAGATCTGCCTGCCTCTGCTTCCTGAGTGCTGGAATTAAAGGTGTGTGCCACCTGGTATACATGAGGCCTACAACCATCTACCAGTTCCTCTAACTGGGAATAACTGAAGGAAACAAAATGTGTGTATTGAAAGGGCATCTGCATTCTTAAGTTGTAGCATTGTTCACAGCGGCAACAATGAATCCACCAGTGTTTGCGAATGGGTGAGTAAAGAAAACGGAGGCTCACTCAGTGTGCCCAGAGGAAATGCTTCAGAGAGAATGAAACACTGCCATTTGGTCTAGCATAGATAATCCTAGAGGACTTTATGTTGAGTGAAATAAACCAGGTGCTGAAAAACAAATGTCCCACGATGTCATTCATGTGTGGATTGTAAACAAGTCAATCTAATAATAGAGAGGAGAACAGTGATTACCAGAGGCTAAGACAGTTAGGAGAGGGAAATAGATGTTAGCCCAAGGATACAGGGTTATAGCTAGTATCAAGTTGGTATCAATTTCAGGATCTAGAGATGCAACAAGATAACAATAAGGGGTTTTTTGTTTTTGTTGTTTTTTGTTTTTTTTTTTGCTTTTGCTTTGTTTAAGACAGGATCTCACTACATAGCCCTGGCTGGCCTAGAACTCATAGAGATCCTCCTGCCTCTGCTTTGAAGTGCTGGGATTAAAATCATGTGTGGCCATGTCCATCAAAGTGATTCTAGTTAACCACAGTGTGTTGCCCTTTGGCAACTATAAAAAGGGTACCTTCACCACCAAGTAACCATGTGAGGCAATGTTCTTCTTAACTAGTTAGATTTAACCATTTCCCAACAGACTTCAAAATACTGAACATGATTTTAAAAATTCAATGTTATTTGTAAAATTTTGTTTTTTGTTTGTTTGTTTTTTGTTGTTTTGTTTTTGGTTTTTTGTTTGTTCGTTTGTTTGTAGAGCTGAGGATTGAACCCAGGGCCTTGTGCCTGCTAGGCAAGCGCTCTACCACTGAGCTAAATCCCCAAACCCAAATTTTATTTTTTTATGTGTATATGTGTGTGTTTTAAAAGAACACAAGTGTGCTACTGGATGTGATGGGATATACCTTTAATGCCAGCATTTGGGAGGCAGAGGCAGGCAGATCTCTAAGTTTGGGTCTAGCCTGGTCGACAGAGTGAGTTACAGGACAGCCAGGGCAACACAAAGAAACTCTGTCTTAAGGAAAAAAAAAATTACCTTATGTGTATGAGTGTTTCCCCTAAATGTATGTGTACAGTATGTATGCCTGGTGTCCTTAGAGGCCAGAAAAGAATGTTGGATCTCCTGAAACTAGAGTTACAGAGGGTTGTGAGTCACTATGTGAGTGTTGAGAATTGAACCCAGTCCTCTGGAAGAGCAACCAGTGCTATTAACTGCTGAGCCATCTTTACAGCCCCTATTTATTATTTTTATAAGACAGAGACTCCTGGGGCTGGAGACATAACTCAGTGTAGGGTACTTGCTTAGCATATGCAAGGTCCTGGGTTCAATTCCCTATATCACAAAATAAAAAATAATAAATAAAGAGGTGGAAAGATGGTAAAGTGCTTGTCAGGCAAGCATGAGGACCCAAGTTCAGATCCCAATCAACCATGTAAAAAACTAGGGTTGAAAGCACAGACCTCGCTGGGTGGTGGTGGCACACACCTTTAATCCCAGCACTTGGGAGGCAGAGCCAGTTGGATCTCTGTGAGCTCGAGGCTAGCCTGGTCTACAGAGCGAGATCCAGGACAGGCACCAAAACTACACAGAGAAACCCTGTCTCGAAAGGAAGGAAGGAAAAAAGAAAGCATAGACCTCAGCACTGGAAAGTCAGAGACAGGAGGATCCCTGAGGTTTACTGGCCAGCTAACCTAGCCAAATTCTTAAGCTTCAGGTATAGTAAGACTCTGTCTCAAAACTAGATTGAAAGTGACTGAAGAAAATACCCAGTACCTGCCTCTGTATTTCACATGCACACGCATGCACATACACACAGAAAATAAACAAATGAATTATTTTTATTTTCATTTTCTTCTTGTTGTTTTGTTTTATTTTGTTTAAGACAAGGTTTCTCTGTATAGCCCTGGCTGTGCTGAAACTCACTTTGTAGACCAGGCTGGCCTCTGCCTCCCAAGTGCTGGGATTAAAGATGTATGCCTCCATCACTACCAGCAAATGAAAGAATCTTAAAAGGCTTGATTCCTACTCCAGCTATTGTTCTAGAAGAAAGGGAGGGGCATACACACACACACCCCTCACTCACTCTGTCACTGGCCTCATGAATTCCAGCCTCAGAGACTTTCTGTGTTACCCTTATGCAATATTTGCTGCAGCAGACAGCTGTAACCCTTGTGAGGTCATTGTAAACCCCATGATTCAGCGGGTAAGGAGGTCTACCTATTCTTATCCTTGTACATGATCCCTAGAAAACAAATGTGTTCATTGTGAGGTGATGATGGACAAGGAGGAGCCTGGAGCCAAAGAAACAGTGTGTGTTTGGGTGAGTGGAGAGATGAAGAGAGCCAAAGGTCTAGTGATCTTCTGAGGACTTGTTCCTGAAAAACAGGCAAGTATTTATGCTGGGTCCCATCTCCAACTTCATGCCATGTGTTAAGGACAAAGTGTATACCATGCCCCACCCCCTCACTCCCCACCCCCAACACACACAACCATATACACACACACACACACACTTCTACCAGATCAGAGATACTGTCATCTCTATAGAGCCATAAAAAGCTGTAGCTACTGAAATATCTAGATTTGGAGCACAATCCCTGGCTTTCTTGCTGTCCTCCCTGACAGGGCCCTGACAATGTTTCAACTTCCTGTCTTGGCTGGTAATCCTTCCACAGAGAGCTAGAAATGGCAGGCAGACTTGTGGAAGTAGGAGGGAACTCCTGGCTCATCCACAGCCCCTTGTAGCCTCAATCGGATGTGCACTGGAAATCTCGGTGCTCCAGGTCCCTCCCTGATGGGCTCCAGATGTGCTCACATCTGGGAAGGCCATCCCAGGAAACTGACACTCCCACTTACAGCTCCCACCCCGGATGGAGTCTCTCCTTTCAGCTTCCAGGCCTTCAGCTAAGAAGTACCAGGCACCCCTTCCCTCTCCGGAGGTAGGGACTATGAGCAAGGGGTGAACAATGAGAGAAAAAAATGGGGGTGAGGTAAGAGAGCAAATCAAAGGTCAATGTTTAGGATGCCCCTGAGGATCTTATTTTTCTTTTAACTTTTTATCTGGGTTATTAAATTTTGCTGTAGAGTTCTGATGATTCTCAAAAGGCTGAGAAAGAAAAGAAAGAAAAACTGAAGAAAGTTGGAATAGATGGTCCTTCCTTCCACTGGGCAACTTGTCCCTGAACTGGTCCTTTTAATCACAGTGTCTTTCAGCCCCACCCTTTTTCATCAATGCCCATTGCCTAGTCCCCATCCCTCTGTCCAGAAAACTCCGAGTTTGGTGTCTGCAGAACTATCTAGTCACCATTTCAGTCACTAGGTTCAGAGTTCCACAACCCAAGAGGATGTAAGCATCTGTCTCCCAGGACTGCTCTTGTCGCCCTGGTGAACACTTTCATCCACTTCCTCCTACATTCTGAGCAAAGTGGGGGCGGGAAGGAGAGTGGGGGCGGGAAGGAGAGTGTAGTCTGGGTTTAGTTCACCTCTGGGACATGGGGGGGTTCTCCCTGGGCAGACGGGTGGGAGTGGTAAATGGTGACTCACGGATGATGGAGCCATCAGTTCCTCTAAACAGAGACCTGAGTCAGGCAGTGACAACCCTTGAGTTCAGAGGGCTTACTCCTTAAACTTCCCCACTTCCCTCTCTCACAGACAACAGTGCCCCAACTTCAGCAGCCTTCTGCTGTCACTGGGCTCCTGCTCTGCTTCTGCAGATCCACCTCCCCTGGCAGCCTCATTCTCTTCACAGACTTCTTTCTTTCCTTCCACTGAGGTTCCACACCTGCTTATCACTCCAGCTCAGGACAGGGAGATTGGGTTCTGGGGCCAAACTCTCCTCTGTCTCCTTTTCCACTGAACTGTGTCATCTTTTTTGAGAACATTAAGTCTGAGCAATCCCTCAAATAAAAGCAAGGCTGTTCTGGCCAGAAGCCAGTAGCCTGGAGTCTCTGGTAGTGCCCAGGTTTCCGGGGAGTTAGGGAATCAGTCTGTCCTAGCACACCTATGACCCATTTGTATTTCAATCACACCAGCTAGGAGAGGTTTGGGAATGGAGGGTTGTAGGGGGAGGCAGTGTGGGCTTGGGAGTTTTGTTTTTTTTTTTTTTTTTTAAGATTTATTTATTGTGTATACAATGTTCTGCCTGCATGCGTCCTTGCAGGCCAGAAGGGGTCACCAGATCTCATTATAGATGGTTGTGAGCCACCATGTGGTTGGTGGGAATTGAACTCAGGACCTCTGGAAGCCTGGTTATGGGGTTTTTGTTTTGTTGTTGTATGTTTTTGGTTTGTCTTGTTTTTTTTGTTTCGTTTGGTTTTGGGTTTGGGTTTGGGTTTGGTTTATCAGAAACAAGGTTTCACTGTGTAGCCCTGGCTGTCCTGGAACTCATTCTGTAGACCAGGCTGGCCTCAAACTCAGAGATCCCCCTGCTTCTGCTTCCCTAGTGCTGGGATTAAAGCTGTGTGCCACCACCAGCTATGGATTTTTTTTTTTTTTTTTTTTTTGATTTTTCGAGACAGGGTTTCTCTGTGTAGCTTTGCACCTTTCCTGGATCTCCCTTGGTAGACCAGGCTGGCCTCGAACTCACAAAGATCTGCCTGGCTCTGCCTCCCAAGTGCTGGGATTAAAGGCATGTGCCACCACCGCCAGGCAGGCTATGGATTTTTCAAGACACAGTTTCACTATGTAATCTATATAGGCCTGGAATTCACACTCCTCCTGCCTCCGTTTCCCAAGTGCTGGAGTTACAAGCATATGCCAGTAAGCCCAGCTACCAAGAAGTTTTATTTTATAAGAACCTCAGACCCCTTTATCCAGCCAAGCTTTCTACAGGCCCCATAAAGTGGAGGCCTACTTCTTAAATTCAGTACACTCAGCTTCAATGCTCTCTGTTTACAGGCATCTGAGACTCTGAAAGAAGCTACTGACTTACCCCCAGAGAAGTCAATACTTCCCTCCAGCATCAGAGGATTAATGGGTTGTATATACAACCCTCCCCTCACCCCACCTCCAAGGACAGCAGATCTAGATTAGGGTCCCTGCTCCCCTGTAGAAGCACAGCTTTGTAGAGGGCTAACACTGGGAAGAGCAAGCCTCAGAATGTACTGGGATGCTTTGGGTGCTCCTCTGCCTTCTTTTTGTGATGTTGCTAGCCACTCCTCTGAGTTTCCTAACAGTAAAATTAGGACAGTCATACCTTCAGTGCTGGGCCTTTGGGAAGTTAAATGGAGAAACAGCTTAAAGCTCAGCCCGAACCCAGCATATAGCACGTGTTAGATAAACCATTACTGTTCCACGCCCTAACCTGGCTGTCAGCTTGGTATGACTCCTGAGTTTAGGCTTTGTATCTGCATCTGAATTCCCCTGTGGAAATTCACTCTTTTGCCTTGGAGGCAGTCAAGCTGCTGACAGCAGGAGCTCGGTGAGGGTCCTGGTCTTGTCCTTCACCCTCTGGGCCTCCACCATGCAGCACACTATGATTAATAATGGCCATCACAGCAAATCATTACCACTGAACCATGGGACAGATTGGCCAGAGAGGTGAGATATATAGATCGGGGAGAAAGGGGTTAGGAGGACACAGGCCATGGGCTCAGAGGAGAGGCACAGGTTTGGAGTCAAAGTACCCAAGTCAGGCTGGACTGGCAAAATGGTAAAGGTACTTGCTACCTCAAACTTGATAACCTGAGTTTGATCCCAGGGATCCACACGGTGGAATAAGATAAACAACTCCTGAGAGTTGTCCTCTGACCCACTCATGTGTGTCATTATCTGCGCATGATCTCACACACAGAAAATGATTGTAAAAAACAAACAAATAAACAAATAGCACACAGGTCCTAGACTCTCCATGGCTAGCCATGTGACCTTTAACAAGTCATCACTCTACGGCAATTTTCTCTCCTGAATAAGATTGGGTGGATAGCCTCCAGGGACCCTTTTCTAACTGGCCTGGAGGGTTACTGCTGGAGCATCCCCAAGCAGGAAGAATCCTAGCTCAGATTCAACAAGAAGCCCACGAAAGGGAGGCTAGGCGAAGGCAAGACAAGTGAGAAGCTGGTGTTGGGGCGGCTGGGTGAGGACTTATAAGGGCAGGAGAGCCAAGAGAGGAGGATACTGGGGAGAGTAGAGAGCAGCCAGAGAATGACTAAGGGGCTCCTGTGTAAACAGGAGAAGGAATGGACAGGGAGGGAGCCTGTTTGAGTTGGCCAATGGTGGGAGGGGGATTGGGGAGGAGGACCAGGGCAGGACGCTGTGTCCCCTGTCCCCCACCAAGGCTCCTGGGAGGATCTGAGTCACACACCTCCCTAGCTGTACACCCCCTTCTTCCCCCAGCTCCTAAATCCTGGGAAAAATCTAAAGAGTCTGGGCTGAGAAAGGAGAGGATTGGGTTCACATGTGAGACCCAAGCTTCACATGGGTCTCTATAAGCAGTAAGGCTCCATCCTTCTCTCCAAGGGGGTTCCCCTTGGCTGGTTTCACCAGAGGTCACCTTTGGGCACTGCTTGCCTCAGATCCTGACCCACAGATTCCTTGGTGTCCTAACCTGGGAAAGTGGGCTGGAGCCACTATGGCTGTGGTCTGCTCAGCTGGCCTTTGGCTGGGGCTGTGACTGGCTCTGGAGATGGGATTTTTGAACACCTAGCTGGGCAACTGGGAAAAGGAAGCAGGGTACCGGAGTGACCGAAAGAGGGAAGCACACAGCAGGAAGAAAAAAATTAACTCTGGGACTTTTATTCGGAAACCCCACAGGCCACAGCGGAGCAAAGGAGAAGGAAGGGCACAGGGGCAGGATTTAAGTTTGGGAGCATTGTTCCAGAAAGGGAGAAATCCTGGAAGAAAAAGGCAGAGAAGGGAGCAGAAAGGGAAGGAGATTGTGGGGACTCCAGGCCTCTCTCCCCATCCCCCAGAGTAAGTAAGATAAAGACTAAAGTTCTAAAAGGTGATCTCATCACACACCGCCTGAGCTAGGAGCTAGAAAGATACCTCCACTTACTAAAACTCCTTCCTCTACTTACACAGGCTCTGGGGGTGACCATGACAGCCAACAGAAGCCGAAGGTTGGTTTCCTTTGAAGACTCCCCACCACCACCATCACATCTGCCACCCATCACATATCTTTCTGGGATTTCTCCAGGAAATCAGGCAACATGATGAAGGCACTGAATTGAGGGGCTAGCCAGTTGGTCAACTGCCAAATCCAAGAAAGGGCCATAACAGAGACTTCCAAGCCCTACCTTGGAGAGAAGCTAGAGAACTGAGACCTCAAACTCCTGTGCTTTCCACTCTATGGGTTTAGGAAGGGGCAGCCGCAGAACTCCCGCAGCCAGCGAAGCTGCTCCAGCAGGCTGTCTGGAGGCACTCCGTGCCTGGGCTGCAAGAGTCCCCAATCCAGCTGGCCCGAACCCAGGCACCCGGTGGCCCCGGAAGGCAAGGGGGAATCCCTGTTGGATGGACGCCAGAGGAGTCCCTTGTCTCTCGACCCCAAAGCTTCTTTCCTGAATAAGTGAGGGAGACCCACACACACACTGTTCAGGCTCCCTCCGCCCCCCAGAGGTGATTCCTTTCCTCATTAGGAAATTCTCTGCTCCTTTTTTCCAACTGCTTTTCCGAGCGTTTACGTTGTACATCTGGAAAGGAGGGGGAGGAGGGAGGGGAAGCGGAGAGGAGGGCGAAGAACCCGAGCCTGCCCAGTCTGAGCCAGGCCAGACCACCACCTCCAGCTGGGGCCGGAGCCAGAGGTTCAGAGGTGCGGCCCCCCACGCCCCTTCGGGGTGCGGGGCGCGGCCTTGGCGTCCCGGGGACCCAGGAATGTCCCCCCGCCAGCCGGCCCGGCGGCTGGGGGGAGGGCCCAGCCGGGAGTTTGGCAAACTCCTCCCAGCGTTGAGTCATTCGCCTCTGGGAGGTTTAGGAAGCGGCTCCGGGTCGGTGGCCCCAGGACAGGGAAGAGCTGGCGCTATGGGGAGCCGGACGCCACGGTCGCCACCGTCTCCTCTCCACGCGGTGCGGCTGCGCTGGGGGCCCCGGTGCCTACCGCCGCTGCTGCCGCTGCTGCTGCTCCTGTGGCCGCCACCACTCCAAGTTGGGGGCTTCAACCTGGAAGCGGAGGCCCCAGCGGTGCTCTCCGGGCCCCCCGGCTCCCTCTTCGGCTTCTCCGTGGAGTTTTACCGGCCAGGAAGAGACGGGTGAGTGGCGAGGTTGGCGGCGGGAAGGGAGCAGGGGGCCAACTGGAGAATGGGGGCGCGCCGTGGTCTGGAGGCGACCGAGACTTGAGTTTGAGGGAGGAGTTTGAAAGGACCAGAACTAGGGTTGGGGGCCCAAGCTAGAATTGGGGGCCCGCGCTGAAGCCGGGGAGGCACCGTGGCCGACGTGGAGAGTGAGATCGGTGTGGAGACTTGTGGCATGAGCAGAGGACGGGAATCTAGAAGCTGGAGAAGTGCAGGCAGGGTCTGGAGGCCAACCGGGAGGAAAGAGCGCAGAAAGCGCAGGGTCTCCGGCGATTTGTGGGCTGCTGGGGACCTGTGGCGGGTGGGAGTCGAGGGGGTCGCGGAGGCCGGGCCTTAGGGAGCACTGGAGGAACTTGGAGATCCTCCGTGGGGCCACTGAGAGGGTTGAAGCTGGGTGAACGCGTGCAGTAAGAGGGCAGACAGTCTGAGAGGGTCGGGAGGTTATGTGGGGGCCAGTCTCATCCTCCCCTCCCCCATCAACTCAGACTAGGGAAAGACCAGGGAGAAGGACGGGGCTCCCCCTCCCCTTTCTCCTCAGTCCCCTGCGTCGCCTCCCACCCCCAGTCTCTTCAGGCGAGGAGATCCAAAAACTTAGGGAGAATCCCTGGACCCCGGCACTGGAGGTGCTGGGGCTAGAGGCGGGACCAGCCCAGGGCGGCGCACGGATGTGTCGGGAGGGGTGTGTGCGCGCCCGAAGGGGGGTGGGCGGTTTCCCTCTAGCTCAACTCTTGGGAGGAAGAGAAAAGCTGATTTCCTGTAGCTTGTCGGCTGGAGTTGAACTGAGACTCAGACTTCTGGGACTAGGGTCGGAAGCTGGGGAGACATAGGCTTTCTGGGCCCAAGAGCATCAGAACGAAGGTTCCTGAAAATCTCTATGGAGATCCTTATTTCCGGGTAATAAACAGACCTAGACTCCGAGTGCCGGGAAAATGGGTCCCCACAGGCTCGGAAATCAGAATTAGAGGCCACACTGAAACAAAAGTGTTTGTTTAAATGAGGGGAGGACGTTAGGAAGTAAGAGGAAGGTGACAGTCTGAGCCTCTAGGACAGGGAACCCCAGATGCCAGGTTCCTGAACCCCTTGGATGACAGAAGTAGTTGTTTCTCCTCCACCTCCAAGCTCTGGGCCTCCTTATGCCCACAGCAGCACCCCACCCCGAGATCTTAGGGCTTGATAGGACCTTTGTCAGAGGTGAGCTGATTTTAGCTGTCTATTTAACTAGGGGGTGGGGGAGGGGTCTAACTCTAGCTAATTCAATTGGGGAAGGGACAGTTTTCTACTTTGTTTGGGGGACTTAGGGATGGGGAAAAAAAAGATAACTAGGCCCCAGACGTTGAATTTGGGCTTTTCAAGGTCCCCACCCCACACCCTGGCCTCTTGCCCAAACTTCATTGCATCACCCTGGCCTAGAGTCTCTGCCAGGCCTTGTTTCCCCCAATGTCCCCCAAACTTCTTACCGCAACCCTAATGGAGCTGAAGAGATGGAGGGGATATAGGATGTTTTCCCTCATCAGGGGGTCTGGCTTTCTATTTCTCCCTTATCCCTACCCCACCCCACACAAAACTGTCAGCTAGTTCTCTTTAAAAACTGACATATCTGTTGGACTTTGCACTCCTTGACCCTAGATGTGTATCTGGCCCCTGGCCCGATCCTTCAGTCCCTAAGGCTTCTTCTAAACGGGGACCCAGTCTTTACATCATCCCACCCTACCCTGTTCATCTGCTCCCAGGAGAACCCAGGTGTCCCCTTTGCTCTGTGTGACCCTCTGAGAACATTCCCCTCCCAGCGCCTGTGTGCTACACTCCGACTCCCTCTCCTTCGTGGGGACTCAGTCTGTAGTCTGGGTGTCCCAGGTTCTTCTGCATTGCTTCTCATGTGGAACAATGAAGAGAACAGGGTGAGCCCCACAGAGGTCTCACAGGCAACAAGGGAGTCCAGCCTCCCCTTGAACGTGATGTCTAACTTATTGTAAGAACTGAATGAGACAATACCTAAAAGGTGCCTGCCCATATGCAGGCACCACATGAAAGCATGAGTTTTATGGGGAGAGTCCTGGTTCTGATTTTTATTTTCCTGGCACCAACTTCATTCATATCTTAAGTTTTTCTCCATTTCTGACTTGCATTCATTTATTCATTCCCAGGCTGAACTCAAGCTGTATAGCCAAGGATGACCTTGAACTGCTGCTCCTACTTCTACAGAGTGCTGGGATTACAGGCTGGCTTTGCCACACCCTCCATCACACCCAGTTTATGGAGATTGAACCCAGGGCCTCTGTGCATGCTTGGCAAGCAGTCCACCTGCTGGAACTGCTCATCCCCAGTCCTCACATGCTTGTAGTACTTGCTAATAACTGTGATAGCAATAATAGTCCCTTACATTCCTCTTATGCTTTCATATCAATTTCTCATTGGATTATTACAAAAATCTTGTGTTGAGCAGAGAAAATATGATTGCTTCAAAAGTCATAAAAATTTAGAACTAGAAGTTAGTTTAGGGACCATCAAAAGCAACTCATCATTGAGAGAATTCAAGGCTAGAAGAGAGACACTAGGACACTTAAAGCTGAAAAAGTGAGCCAGTCTGCTGAAGGCAGCTCTTATTCAGCCAACCAAGTATATCCCTTTAGAATGTACCTGGGGTCCCAGAAGCAGGTGTCCACCTCTGGCCTGGCTAGGGGTGAGGTAGGATTGTGGGAGCTGGGCCCTGACCCACCTGCTGCTCTCTACACTGACCTTGTCAAGCCAAGGGAGTCAAACAGTAACTGAATATTGAACAGGGTCTTGGTTAATCAAAAGCCTGGCTAGGGAGATAGTGAAGAAGAGAGGAGGGGATATTTTGACAGTGGGGCAGGGCAGAACACTAGTCTAGGAGCCAGGATTCCAGGCTTCTGTTCATATCCTGGGAAAGATTCTGAGCAACCCCCAATGGCTGTGACTTCTCTTGGACTTAGTTTTCCCATCCGTCAAATAAGGTCGTGAGGCTAGATCAGCAGTTTGGGGACTTGTTGGGGAGTGTTAGGACTGGAGATGGCCTTCCTCTACTGCATGCAGCACCCACAGGGTATCTGCATTAGTCCTAAAACCAATAGATGTTCTGTGCAGTGGCTTCTAGATATGGCCATCTGTCTCAAAAGACTAACCAAACCCTCTGAGCTCTGAGGCTTCTGGATAAATGATGGCAAGCATTTCTTCCCTCGGACTCTGTAATAGAGTGTATCTGCCAAGCAGCGTCTAGTGGGAGATAATTCATGGTCTTTTCGTCTTTTATGAACCAAGAGTATCTATAGCTGCCAATCAGAGCTTCTGACCAGCCTGAGATAACCAGGTTCCCCACACAAGTTGGTGTAATGCCAGTGAAAAGCAAATGCACTTGAAGTTTTAATTAGCCTAGTGTGCCTTATCAGATAAATGCATGGTTTCCGTTACACGTTTTGCAATATGGAAAACAGCCCAAGGACCCTCCTTCCCTTAGTCCCCTTTTGGATCACTATGAGGATTCTACTGCTGCAGGATTTAGGAAGCATCAGGCAGAAGGGGAATAGGGATAATGAGCTTACATGGCAGCCTTGGCATGTGTGGGTGCTGGAATGGAACTGCTGAGATGGACACACCACCAAAGCCTTAGGTGGAAGCCATGCATGGATGGCATGGGCTGGTCTGGATCTACGTCCGCGGATCCCCGAACCTTCACATAGCAAACAGATATGCCCCTGGCCTGTGGGCTTATAGGTTTCACAAGCTTTGTAAGGGCTGCTGAACTATACACTCCCTTCTCAGTTTCTCCACGAATGCAGGTGGTATGGGAGAAATCTGGGGACCTTGGTAGAAGCCAAAGAAAGAGAGGAAACCCAAGCCCATGCTGAGCTAGGGCAAGAACCAGGGCTCCAGCTCCTGGTGCAGCTGTCTGGTTCCTGTGCAGAACCTTCACTGTTTTGGTTGTTGTTTTGGTTGGGTTTTTTGAGACAGGGTCTCTCTGTGCAGCTCTGGCTGTCCTGGAACTCACTGTGTAGACCGCCGCGCTGCAGGCCCTTACTGTTTTTTGGTGCCAGGTCTAAATTCTCTGTGCCAGCTCTAGCTACAGAAGGACCACACCCCAGCTTCTCCATGTAGTTAGCCTCGGGCACTCTCACCTGAGAAGGACACTGGGCCCTTGGAATGGTGGCTCCAACCTCTAATTGGCCTTAATGCCTGAGTGAGAGAGAGGTGAGACCCAGTGGGTGGGAGACAAATGGAGAAATGTGAGGCTGGAAACTGACCGGAAGCCACAGGCGGTAAACATTTCCTGTCCCCAGGGTAACTGAAGCTGGCACCTCCCCTCTCCACTCTATAACTTGAGGCATCTCCTGTCCTGCCCCGACTCTTGTTCCTCTGGACCCTGCTTTCTTTATTCTCTCCTATCCTCTTACACACCTTCCATACTCCTTGGGTTGGTGTCCTAGGGACTGCCTTCCCTGTTGATCCCATCACTTGTTCTTCTTAGACCCTGACCCTCCCCCTCAGTATATGTAACCCTATTGGAAGACACTCCTGCCTTTGTGACCTGTGCTAAGTCCCTTCTTGAGCCCACAATCCTAGTGATAAAGGCTGTGGAACAAGCAAGAAAAGGGTAGGTGTTGGGAGTGTTGAAACCTGAAAGGGTATAAAAACCATTAGAGGTGGAGAAACCAGAGATCTGAAATCAAAAAAGGAAGACACGGCTTAGCAGTTAAGAGCACTGACTGCAGGGTTCAATTCCCAGCACCCACACGGCAGCTCATGATTACTCGTAACTCCAGTCCCAGGGTATGCAATACCTTCTTCTGGCCTCCTCTAGAGCCAAGTACCCACATGCCACACAGACATTCAGGCAAATTATCCATACACATTAAATGAATAAATACTTTTTTTTTTCAAAGGAGGAGACCCAGGAATCTAAATCAAGAGAGCAAGCAGTACTGGGGACAGACAGGCAGAGAGGTTGGGGAGCAATGCCAATGGCAGCGGGGGAGGAGAGCAGAGGCCAAGCCTGGCCGGGACACTGGCCCAGAGCTGGGGTGCCAGGGAAAGCTGCCCAGGCTGCCAGATGCAGTCCTTGCAGGAGATTCTGAGTAAAGCGCCAAGAGAGAACAGGGCTGTGGCTATGTGGAGGACCTGGAGACAAGGGACCAGGGCTGGTAGAGGAGGAATTCCGGGAGCCATCCCTTGGTGGAGCACCCCATCTCGGGCATGTGTGTCCAGGAAGAGGATCCAACAGAACAGGATTTGAGTTCAGTCTTCTGGGGCTGCTTTGTGGTAAAGAGGTACAAGTACGGCAGAGCCCCAGCTAGGAAAGTGAGGTCTACTTTGGGCCTCAGGGAGGGGCAGGCCAGGCCCAGGAAACACTCTTTCCACAGTGCTCCAGCTCCTCTCCAACACTCACATTTTCCTCCAACATGCCCCAAGCCTAAGTGGCCAGTTGCCTGAGTTCTGACCCAGGGAGAAAATTTGGCTTGAGGAGAGGTGGTATACAATAGGTGAGGACCCTGAGACTCCACAGCAACCTGGGGTTCTAGGACTAAATTGTCCCTTTAACACATATTTTTAATCCACTTTCACCCAAAGGACTGCATTTGGTACTATTTGTTTGTTTTTTGTTTTGTTTTCCTGATGCTGAGGGCCTTGCATGTGCCAAGCACACCCTCAATCTCTGGTCCACAGCCTCATTTGGTCTGGACATCTAACCTTGGCAGATCGATGGGAGAAATGGAAAAGCTGGAGTCTAGACCTTCTGTCCCTCGTTTCTTTTCCAGGAACTGACTCTGGCTCCTTCTTTCTGGTAGTAGAAGAAGGTAGGAGAATGTGGGAGGGGGGGAGGAGCTGAGTTAGTGACAGCAGCACATGGGAAATGCCTGACTCCAGCCCCCTGCTTCTGGCATCTGTGGCATCTTCTGAGATATAAATACAACCCAAGGGACGTCTACCCCACCCCCATCCTTAGGCCTGGGTGCATCCTGCCACCCAAGACTGACCTGGAACTAGGACCTCTCCTAATCCACTTCCCTTTCTCCTTCACAGGGTCAGTGTGCTGGTGGGAGCACCCAAGGCTAACACGAGCCAGCCAGGTGTACTGCAGGGTGGTGCTGTCTATGTGTGTCCCTGGGATACCAGCCCTGCCCAGTGCACTACCATTCAATTTGACAGCAAAGGTAGGCTGGAAGAGTTCAGGGAGGAGCCTAGAGTAAGTCAGTGGGTGGGCCTGCAGCTTGAGGATGGGGGTTGGGGTTCCTGCTGGGAGGGGTACAGCCTCAGCACCAGAACCACGTGTTCTCACAGCAGTAGTTCTGGTGCTCCATTTCCTAGCTGTGGGCTCCCTATGGCACTTACTCCATGTTCCCAGCCCAGCCCAAGGAGGGCGGGCATGATTCAGAAACATGTGGCTCTCATTTCCACTGAATCACCCACAACTCTGGGAGGCCAGAGCCATAACACAAAAGACAGAAGAAGAGGCTGAAGAGGGTTCTGTTCCTAAGCTAAGTGATAGTGCACACCAGCTATAGTGTGATTCAGCCTTTGCCACAGGGAGTTCAGCCTTCAAGCAGATGGACCTGAGGGAGCAGAGGATATTCAACCATCACTCAGAGAGCATTTGCTCCATGCCAGGCACTATCATGAGTGCCTTGGCTCATTTAATCCTACAGCAACTGAATTAGTATCTCCATCCTGTGAGGGAGGAAGCAGAAGTTAAGTCACTCAGCTAGTAAGAGATCAAGGATATGAAATCAGACAGTCTATCATCAGAGCTAAGGATTGAGGTAAATGGGCAAGAAGAGGTAAGCATGAAAATGTAGAGGCCAAGCCAGATGTGGTGGAGCACACCTTTAATCCCAGCACTGAGGATGGGCAGAGGCATTTGGATCTCTGTGAATTTGAGGCCAGTCTGATCTACAGAGCAAGTTCCAGGACAGCCAGAGCTACACAGAGAAACCCTGTCTCAAAAAGGAAGGAAGGAAGGAAGGAAGGAAGGAAGGAAGGAAGGAAGGAAGGAAGGAAGGAAGGAAGGAAAAGAAAAGGAAAGAAAGAAAGAAAAGAAAGAAGAAAAAACAAGGAGGCTGGCTGATTTCTGAAAGGGTGCTAGGGATTATGCACATTAAACATGTGCTGTACCACCGAGTTACAGCCTCCAGTTCCTAAACAGACTGACTTTTAAAAGCCTAAGGACACTCTGGAGGCCAAAACAGGAAGATTGCCAGAAGTTCAAGGCCAGCCCAGGCTATAAATGAGACACCATCTTAAAAACAAAATCTGAGAGACAGGTGGAGAGTAAGACGAGGGAGAAAGGCAGTGGTACAAAGGGCAGAGTTTAGACTGGAAAGGGACGGGAAGGAAGGTCTAGTAAGGAGGTGGAAAGAGGCTGTTGGAGGCAGATGCAGGGCTGGTGTACAGACAGAAGTCAGCCATGGGACCTCGCCAGTTCCCCAGCACCACAATGCAAGTGTCCTGTTATAGCTGAGAGGAAACCCGAGAAACCAAGAAGACAACTTAGGAAGGGCTCAGGGTCTAGAAATGTTGAGCATCCTGGGCCAAGACTGAGGGTCGCCTCTCTGTGAACCAGTGTGACAGCCCCCTTTCAACTTCCCCAAGGTTCCCGGATCCTGGAGTCCTCACTGTCCAGTGCCAAGGGAGAGGAGCCTGTGGAATACAAGTCCTTGCAGTGGTTCGGGGCAACGGTTCGAGCCCACGGCTCCTCCATCTTGGTGAGGGGCCAGTGGGCTCAGTGGTATGGTGCCTAAGAGCTAAGCAGTGGTGGAGAAGTTCTTATTGGGCTAAACCTGAAATCACCCTCTGGGCCTCCCAGGCATGCGCTCCACTGTACAGCTGGCGCACAGAAAAGGATCCACAGAGTGACCCCGTGGGCACCTGCTACCTCTCTACAGACAACTTCACCCGGATTCTGGAGTATGCACCTTGCCGCTCAGGTAGGGGCCAGAGTGGCATGACCTACTCTGCCTTTTCCATGTGAGGATCCCAGGTGCTCAGGGCTTTCTTTTCATAGCCACCAAGCAGCAAAATATACATTTTCAAGGCTGCTCAGGAGACTTTGGCTCCTGCTTCTCTTCCCTGTCAGCCCATCAGTGCACAGCTAGCTCATCTCATTGTCTTCTTCCCTCACAGATTTCAGCAGCGCAGCAGGGCAGGGTTACTGTCAAGGGGGTTTCAGTGCTGAGTTCACCAAGGTGAGAAGTGATTGGGGAGGGAGGGCAGTGAGTGAGGATCCAGGGTCAGCACCAAATGGTACACTCATCCCCTCTTCCCCCCACCTCCCCATAGACTGGCCATGTGGTCCTGGGTGGACCAGGGAGCTACTTCTGGCAAGGTAAGCCCTTCCTTTGCCCTCTCCAGGCCTTAGCACCATATCCTTTGCCCTCTAGGTCTGAACTCACCAATCCTTCCCTTCTCCACCCCCTCAACTTCCCGGTTCCACATCTACACCCAGACTCTCATTCTATTCCACCACCCTCCACATAGTCCCTCTCCCTGATCCAAACTTCTAAAATCCTACTCAGTTCCCCTGAGTCCCTGTTACCTCCCCCGGCCCATCACTCTGCTCTCCTTCCAGGCCAGATCTTGTCCGCCACTCAAGAGCAGATCTCAAAGTCCTATTACCCAGAATACCTCATCAATCCGGTACAGGGCCAGCTGCAGACCCGCCAGGCCAGCTCCATATATGATGACAGCTACTTGGGTAAGCAAGCAGGTGGGGAGAGAATGGGAGGGCAGATTAGGAGCTTCAGTCCTCACTCAGCCCTCCCCTGCTTCTCCCACTCGGTGCCACCAGCTCTGCGGCCATACTTGTGTAGAGGCTGACTCTGAAGGGATTGAGGGCCGGAGAATAGGGGTCCCAAAGGAGGCAATGCTAACATCCACCCACTCTGTCCCCCAGGATACTCTGTGGCTGTGGGTGAATTCAGTGGTGATGACACAGAAGGTGAGTCCCCGGGCTCGGCCAAAAGTGGGGCTGGAGAGAGCCCAAAACGCAGCCTTCTGAGTCTACCCTGTCCTTCCTTCAGCCCACCAGTTTCTCTTCTCTCTGCAGACTTTGTTGCCGGTGTGCCCAAAGGGAACCTCACCTATGGCTATGTAAGACCCTGCCCACCATCTCCTGCCTCTCACCCTGGCTAAGTGCAGAGCCTTGCTTGGCAGTTTGTGGAGCCTCAAAAAAAAAAAAAGATCAGAACATAGGCTCTGGGGAAAACAGATAGGATTTCGGAAGTCTAGTTCAAGGAAAGGAAGCATGTGAAGTCAGACTTGGGTTCAAATTCTGGCACTGACTCTGGATAAGTTCATCTGTTCTTTTATTGTACACTGTCCCCTGCTTAACCTCTCCAAGCTGCTTCTTCCATGTGCAATGGGGTAATAATAGTTCTGACCTCACTAGGCACTTGTAAGGGGATGGAAGCACTTGTGAATTGTTAGGTGGTGTACAACAGCCAGCTGCTATCATTAGACTATGACAAGAGCCCGGACAGATGGGTGCCACACACAGCTGTCCGATTAATAACATTTATTAAGGCAAGGTGAGAGATGAAACAAAGATATCTTATCCCATCTTGTCAGTCGCCTCTAGTCAAGTATGTGGGATGAGACACACAGCTTTCATCTTGACGGAGCTACTGTTCATGAGCCTCTCAAGGTCTCAGGCACTGTCCATTCATGATGGTGTTCCCCACTACAGCCCCATGGGGTGGAGAACAGCCTTGACAATTTGCACATAAACTATGGTTCTAAGATACCAATTATGTTGCTTAGGGGCAGCTGGATAAATATTTAATATCTACCATATTCCCAATTCTACACTCTTTTTGAACTGGAAGTTCCTGAAAAGCAACTGAGGTAACCTAACACATTTTAGGAGAGCAGTAACCTCTTTCCAGAGAGAGTGCGTAAGAGAAGGTTCTGTGAGGGCTCTGCACAGATGGGTCAAGAGGGAGTCCCAGGCACAGGTATGAAGAACACAAAGAATAGGAAACGAGCTAGTTTGTAGCCTCACAAGCTAAAAGAGGGTAAGAAGAGCAAGGGAGCATTGAGCAAGCATGGGCTGTGGGGCTAGACACCAGGAGCCTTGGAGAGCCAGCCAAGAGACAGAGACTGACAGTGGGTTCAGGGGGCTCCCTGGGGTGCACAGGTGGGAGTAACAGTCTCCACCTGCTCTCTGGCATCAGTGCCAGTGGGAGAAATCCAAGGCACAGAGGCTGGATGCCCAGCAGTCCTAGGAAGGCTCACACCAAGTCTCAGCAAAACAGCAGGGCAGAAAGCAGGATCCAAGAGACTTGGAGGTCTGCTGGGCCAATGTCTAAGAGGAGACAGAAATGTGAGTGACTTGCAGACACTGGTGGGTGAGGGATAACTGAAGTTTTGAGTCTGTTGGGTTTGAAACCCCAGTATGTATTTGATATCAATTACTGCTTACCTGCTGCTTGCTAAGCTCTTCTTGAGTCTCTGAGAGGCAAAAAACAAAAACCATGCTCCTGGTCCCACTGATCTTATATTCTAGTCACTAGAATCTGCTGGGTAGATTTAAAGGAAAAGGGCAAAACAGCGGGAGCTGGAGAGATGGCTCAGGAGTTAAGAGCACTGAATGCTCTTTCAGAGGACCCAGGTTCAATTTCCAGCATCTACATGGCAGCTCACAACTGTCTGTAACTACAGTTCTAGAGATCCGACACTCTGACACAGACATACATACAGACAAAACACCAATGTACATAAAAATAATAAATCTTTAAAAAAAAAGAAAAAAAAGGCAAAACAGCAACAGGGTAGAGAAAACATGTTGGTGGAGGGTGGGCAAACTGGGAAGGAATCAGAGGAGTGCTTAGGTGCCCCTGAGGAATTCCTGTCCCGTGTGTCCCAGACCTTCGACTATAGGGCATCCAGGACCAATAGGCCTTTCTCTTCATCTTCAGGTCACCATCCTTAATGGCTCAGACATCCAGTCCCTCTACAATGTCTCAGGAGAACAGGTGAGGACACCCTCGCTAACTCCAGGTTGTCTCTCTTGCCAACTAAGCTCTGGACAAATAGTGTCAAGCTTCCGACCTTCGCTGGAGCCGCTGAGCATCCACTCATTCTCGATCTGTTTACTGACTGAACCGTGTTCTGACCCAGTGATGTCCTTTGTCCTCACAGATGGCCTCCTACTTCGGCTATGCTGTGGCTGCCACTGATACCAATGGAGATGGGTGAGTGCTGGGAAAGGGGTGCATCTTCCAGACCTGGGCAGGAAGGATGGGGATGGGACAGTGTGGGCGAGTGCTCCCTCATAGTTTTTGTTCTGGACTCTCATTCATGCTGTCCTTCTCCTTGGTCAAGGCAAGGGGAGGGCTGAATGCTACATCAGAGCCCTCAGGTCTTATTCACAGAAGGGGCCTGGGGATCCAGAATGCCTGGATTTCCTGTATAGGGGCAATAAATTATGACAAGACAGGTTATCAAGATGCTTGGATCTGCCCTTTTCTGCAGGCTAGATGACCTGCTGGTAGGGGCACCCTTGCTCATGGAGCGGACAGCTGATGGAAGACCTCAGGAGGTGGGCAGGGTTTATATCTACCTGCAGCACCCAGCTGGCATAGAGCCCACACCCACCCTCACCCTCACTGGCCAAGATGAATTCGGCCGGTTTGGAAGCTCCTTGACACCCCTGGGGGACCTGGACCAAGATGGCTACAATGGTAAGCATCATGGCCCAGGGGGCTGAGGCTGAGTGGGGGAGCCTGATTGGTCAGGAATATAAGGGGAGGGTTTATGTTAACTAACTACCCAGGCCCTCTTGACTTTCCAGGGATATTGGGGTTTAAAGAGATTTAGAACAGGAATGACAGATAGATGAGGGGCAGGTTTTGTGGTAGGGATTTCAACACCTGGGTCCTAACTTGATGACAAATGTGTGTTATGTCTTGCAGATGTTGCCATTGGGGCTCCATTTGGTGGGGAAACCCAGCAGGGAGTCGTGTTTATATTCCCCGGAGGCCCAGGAGGCCCAGGAGGACTGCGCACTAAGCCTTCCCAGGTTTTGCAGCCCCTGTGGGCAGCTGGCCACACCCCAGACTTCTTTGGCTCCGCCCTTCGAGGAGGCCGAGATCTGGACAGCAATGGATACCCTGGTAAGTTGTGTGCATTTCTAGGCAGCTGCCACCAGGTGGTACCGTTCCCTAGCTCAGGCCTCCTTGAGCCATGAAACTAGAAAGCCTAGGAAAAAGGGATCCTGATTTGGGGCTTGCTATAAAGGGTTGTATCTTGGCTTTTTGCAGATCTAATCGTTGGGTCCTTTGGTGTGGACAAGGCTCTGGTATACAGGTATGAACTCAGGGAGACTGAGGCAGCCTGGGGAAGTAGAAATGTTCCTTTAGAACTAAGACTTGGAGCATCAGTGCAAAGGGAACTGGTGTCCTGGGGCAGGTGCCCAGGCCTCAGAGGATCCTTGACTCTGTTTACCGCACCACACGCCCACTCTGCAGGGGCCGGCCTATCATATCCGCCAGTGCATCTCTCACCATCTTTCCCTCCATGTTCAACCCAGAGGAGCGCAGCTGCAGCCTGGAAGGAAACCCTGTGTCCTGGTGAGCTGAGCCAGGAACCTACAGAGATCTGTACCCGTCAGTGGGCAGGGGCCCATGTCTGCCTCAGGAAGGGGCAAACGGGGGTAACCTAGTCTGGGTCTTTCTGAGGAAGGCAGGAGTCCAGTTCCACTTACGCTCAGCACTTTCTCCTCCGTCTTTCTCCAGCATCAACCTTAGCTTTTGCCTCAACGCCTCTGGAAAGCACGTCCCCAACTCTATAGGTAAGGGAGACTGCTTGAGTGTGGTAGACCATGGAGTGGGGTGGGAGGACTGAGTCCAGCAGGTAGGAGAGACAAACTCACACCATGTTTCCTGGCCACAGGTTTTGAGGTAGAACTCCAACTGGACTGGCAGAAGCAGAAGGGAGGAATTCGGCGGGCGCTATTCCTGGCCTCCAAGCAGGCCACCCTTACCCAGACCCTGATTATCCAGAATGGGGCTCGGGAGGACTGCAGGGAGATGAAGATCTACCTCAGGGTATGGCTTGAGGGTGGGGGTGACCCAGCCTGAGTGTGTGTGTGTGTCTGTCTGTCTGTCTGTCTGTCTGTCTGTCTGTGTCTCTGTGAGGTTCCCCCTGAAGGGCATGGGATTCTTGAGAGGCTAAAAAAGAAGCCCTTCTATCAGAAGATCCAGACACCAGGAGCCTAGACCCACAGAGCAATGGGGATTGTTAAATTTGGGTCTTAAACAGATAAAAAGAGAAATAAATCAAAGAAGCAAGGCCAGTGAGGCCCCAGAGCTCCTGATCTTGTGCACTCTCTCCCCCGGCCCTAGAATGAATCAGAATTCCGAGACAAACTCTCCCCGATTCACATCGCCCTTAACTTCTCCCTGGACCCCAGTGCCCCCATGGACAGCCATGGCCTCCAGCCAGTCCTCCACTACCAGAGCAAGAGTCGGATAGAGGACAAGGTAAGGGAAGAACTTGGGAGGACAGGCGTGGTAGCATCTGAGGCAGAGCCCTGGAAAAGGGGTGGTAGGACCCCTCTCAAAGCTGTCCTGCTCCCCAGGCCCAAATCTTGCTGGACTGCGGTGAGGACAATATCTGTGTGCCTGACCTGCAGCTGGATGTGTATGGGTGAGTTGGACTGTCACGTGACCAAGCATCAGGGACACTCTAGCTGTGAGATCTGTAAGCAGCATCTCTGGGTATCTGCTTTGTCTACAGGGAACACTCATTTCTCTGGCTCTAGACAGGTTAAGGGCACTACTGTGATTACAGCACCTCACCTTATGCTTGCCAGAGTTAGGGCCCAGTCAGCAGGGCTAGTCGGCTGTGTTATTACCATGCCCCATTGCCTGGTTTGTGGAGTCATTCTTCAGTGCCCTTACCCTGTGTCCCTTTCAGGGAGAAGAAACATGTGTACCTGGGTGACAAGAACTCACTGAACCTGACGTTCCATGCCCAAAATTTGGGTGAGGGTGGCGCCTATGAGGCTGAGCTTCGAGTCACAGCCCCGCTGGAGGCTGAATACTCAGGACTTGTCAGACACCCAGGGGTGAGAAGGGACTCAAATGGGGCTGCCGTGGTGATCCCCTCCAGAGGGTGCTGAAGCCTGACTGGCCTGTGCCTGCCTGTCCCCAGAACTTCTCCAGCCTGAGCTGTGACTACTTCGCTGTGAACCAGAGCCGACAGCTGGTGTGTGACCTGGGCAACCCCATGAAGGCAGGCACCAGTGTAAGTCAGGGGAAAAGGAAGGGGTTGGAGAGTACAGGACAGGGTCCCGCTGCCCCAGCGCACAGCTGAACACCCCTTTCCTCCCTCTCCTCCATTTCACAGATCTGGGGTGGCCTTCGGTTCACTGTTCCTCATCTTCGAGACACAAAGAAAACCATCCAGTTTGACTTCCAGATCTTCAGGTAGGGAGTGATGGGACCTGAGCTGGGACTCAGCTGAGACTGGAAGAAGGGAGAGTGTGGGACAGGTGGCAGAGCCTGGTGACTCCCTCAGCAAACTGCTTCTCTGTTGCCTCCCTCCCACAGCAAGAACCTGAACAACTCACAAAGCAACATGGTTTCCTTCCCACTCTCCGTGGAGGCTCAGGCCCAGGTCTCCCTCAATGGGTCAGTGCCCAAGCAGAATGGAGCCCTTAGAGGGAAGGGATGGACTTCTAGGGAAGGACACTTGGATTCCTCTTGCCTGCTCTAAACCATCTTCTTCCTCAGTGTCTCCAAGCCTGAAGCTGTGCTCTTCCCAGTCACTGACTGGTATCCCCAAGACCAACCTCAGAAGGAGGGAGACTTGGGCCCTGCTGTCCACCATGTCTATGAGGTGAGGAGGGTTGGGAGACAAGCCAGGGGGTCCAGCCACATGATGGGGGTAAAAAGAGGAGCCAGTATGAGTGACAGTAACTAGGACCTGGGTTAGTAGAGAAGAGGGGACAGCCTGGTGAGTACTGAGGGTCTATGGGAGATGGCCAGAAGAGGAACACACCAGTCCATTAACTTATAAAGGGGGCCTGTATCAGGAGGATTGCTGTGAGTTCTAGGCCAGCATGATCTATACAGTAAGGTCCAGGCCAGCCTGGGTACAGAGTGAGACCTTGTGTCAAAAGTGATGGCTGAGGTGGATGTTATAGCTGCCTTCAGGTGTTCCTTCAATTCTCAGACAGGAGCCCTGATGCGGTGTGTATGGGTGGTGACGTAGGCCTGTATTCCCTTCAGAGAGTTGTATTATTCCCTCTCAGCTCATCAACCACGGCCCCAGCTCCATTAGCCAGGGTGTGCTGGAACTCAGCTGTCCCCAGGCTCTGGAAGGCCAGCAGCTCCTCTATGTGACCAGGGTAACAGGACTCAGCAACTGTACCTCCAACTACACCCCTAACTCACAGGGCCTGGAGGTAAGAACCTGGACGTGGGCATGGGGTGGAGGACTGGGGCCGTGGGGCTGGGAAAGGTTGCCTGGAGGCTACTGGAAGTGGTGGGGAGACAGGCTCCACAGGATCTGGAAGGAGAAAAAAGACCCGTATCTGCGCATTCCTGTCCTTTGGCCTGATAGTCTTCATGCTCCTGATGTGCTCCCAGATCTATGCCACCTTGTCCCTCCTCTGAGCCTTCTCAGACCTGTCCTCTGGCCCACTGAGAATGTGTTTGTAAACAACACTGAATGAAGTAAGGGTTACAGTGAACAGTTACAACTAGGAGAAACCCCACACCAAATGAAACTCACTAGGTCCCCACATTCCTGGAGCTTGCATCTGATGAAGGCTGGTAAACAATAAGACCTAAAAAGGAAAAGAATTGGCTGTTGAGAAGTGGTGAAGCCTGGCGTGTACACCTGTAATCCCAGCACTAGGGGGAGGAAGGAAGATCAGAAGTTCAAGACTGTCCTCAGCTACATACGTGAGACCCTGAGTGACAACAAGATTGACAGGAAGTATTGAAAGTGCGGAGCTACCCAGGCATGGTGGCCACACCTGTAATCTTAGCTTACCTCTCATCTTAATCACCAGCACTTAGAAGAGGCTAGAGCAGGAACACAGTCACAGGTTTTAAGGCCAGTCCTGTCTACATAGTGAGTTCTAGGCCAGCCAAGGCTACATAATGAGAGCTCTCGAAGGAAAGAAGGAAAACAGGCAAGTGGACCTAATATGCTGTGGGATACAAAGTCGGCTTACTGAAGAGGTAGCCATTAACCAGGAGGACACTTACATAGCATGCCCAAGACTCTAGGTTCAATCCCAGCACTGCTAAATAAAGTAAGTAATGAAGGCTGGGGTGGGTGGCGCACGCCTTTAGTCCCAGCACTCGGGAGTCAGAGCCAAGCAGATCTGTGTGAGTTCGAAGTCAGCCTGGTCTACAGAGTGAGTTCCAGGACAGGTGCCAAAACTATACAGAGAAACTCTGCCTTGATAAAAGTAAGTTATGAATCAACTGAGCCTGAAAGACAAGGCTGAGGACACTCCCGATGGGAGAAGAAACAACCAGTACAAAGGGTCTGAGGCAGGAAGGACTAAAGATGTCTTTACACATCTCCCGTTTCAGTGCAGAACAAGGTAGGTGCCTTGCTCTGGCAGAGGGTGGGTCGGCTGGACATGGGGACAGAGACGGAAGCCTGGGTCCTGCTCTGGAACTCAGGTTCAGGCTGACTTAGGTGCTGTAATGAGGCTGGAGGGACAGTAAGAATGTTTCTCCTTCCAGCTGGATCCAGATAGTGTCCCGCACCACCTGCAGAAAAGAGAGGCTCCAGGCAGGGGCCCTACCTCCTCAGGGCCACAAGTCCTGGTAAGTCATTGCAGGGAATGAAGTTTGTCCCAATCACTGGATACCAGTTTGAGTTCTCAGGATCACCAAAGTAGAATTCTGGGCTCAAATACCTTCTTTTTTTCCAGAAATGCCCTGAAGCCAAGTGTTTCAGGTTACGTTGTGAGTTTGGGCCACTGCACCGCCAAGAGAGCTGGAGTCTGCAGCTGCATTTCCGAGTCTGGGCCAAGACCTTCCTGCAGGTGAGGGAGCTTTATGCAGCCCGGACCCCCCAGCCTTTGGGCCTAGTTGGGTTGACCCTGTTCTCTCCCTACTGTCTGCCCTTCCACCTCTGCTTTGGTGTACAAACATACAAACTTCATCTCCCTCCCTCACCCTGGTTTAGACCAGTTGTGTGTCCTTGGCGCCACCTCGTGGCCACAGTAGGAGCAACCATTTCCCTTTCTGGCCCTGATAGAACAGTAGAACCCAGCAGGATGGCACTCGCTCACCTTTAATCCCAGCACTCGGGAGGCAGAGGCAGAGATCCTGTCTCAAAAAAAAAATACAATAGATAAGCAGGGCGGTGGTGGCACACACCTTTAGTTCCAGCACTTGGGAGGCAGAGCCAGGATCTCTGTGATTTCGAGGCCAGCCTGGTCTACAAAGTGAGTTCCAGGACAGGCACCAAAACTACATGGAGAAACCTGTCTCAAAAAATAAAACAAAACAAAAAAAACAAACAATAAACAAATAACCACACACAAAAAAAGAAAATCAGGCCGGACATGGTGGGACATGCCTTTAATCTCAGCACTAGGGAGGCAAGAGGCAGAGTTCAAGGAACCAGCCTGGTTCCAGGACAGTCAGGGCTACACAGAGAAACCCTGTGTCGGGGAAAGAGAGAGAGAGAGAGAGAGAGAAAGAGAGAGAGAGAGAGAGAGAGAGAGAGAGAGAGAGGGGAAGAGGGAGAGAGAGGGAGGGAGAGAGGGAGAGAGAGAGAGAGAGAGAGAGAGAGAGAGAGAGAAGGAAAGAAGCAGGAGAGGGGATGGGATTCAGGTCAGTGGTAGGGTGCATACCCAACCCACAGGTTTAAACACCAGAGTGGGTGGGCTGGGAGCTGACTCCTGAGTAAAGCACTTACATGCAAGTATGAAGACTAGAGTTTTCACGTAAGTGAAAGCCTAGCTGGTGTGGCAGCCATGTATATGTGATCCTAGCACATAGGAGGCAAAAACAAGGAATCCCCACAGTCAGCTGGCCAGACAGTTAAAGCAAAATGGTGATCTCTGGGTTCAATGAGAGAACCTGTCTCAATGTATGAGATATCCGACATCAGCCTCTGACCCCCCACACATGTAAACACAAACCATACACATACATGCACATGAGAGAGCCTGTCTCAGTGTATGAAACTTCAGGCTCTGACCCACCTACATATGTACTCACATCATACACAGGAAGAAAAGAAGAGAAGGAGGCTTGTGAGATGTCTCAGTGGGTGGGTAAAGGTACCTTCCTCTAAGCCTAACAACCTGAGTTTGATGTCCAGGACCCACTTTTACAGAAAGAGAGTGTTGACTCCCCCTGACCTCCATAGGCAAGACTTGGCATGTGCATGCCCAAGCACGTACAAATAAATAAATCAATGTTTAAAAAATAAATAAGAAGATAAGAAAGAAGATTGGGGAGATGGCTCAGTGAGTAAATGGACTAGTTGTTCAAGCCTGACCACTTGGGTTTAATTTCTGGAACCCAAGGAAAAAACTGAGTTTGGTGGGTCAGCTAGCCTGGGGTATGTAGCACAGTGGCAGAAACAAAAGCAACTCCGCCTCAACAAGGTGGAAGGTGAAAACTGACTTGTAAAATTTATCCTCTGACCTCCACATGTGTGTCATGGAACATGTGCATTGACATGTGCACACACACACACACACACACACACACACACACACATAGAATACACATGGACACAACTGTAATTTTTTTTTTTTTAATGTAAGAGAGTAGGAGAAAAGATGAATCCATAGTGAAGGGACAAGCAGAAGCAGGAAGAGGGAAAGGCTATCATATACTGAACACACATTATAGATCAACCATGGTCCTGGATGTTAACCCATATTCATTGTTAAAAAAAATATTAAGCATATAGTCATCTAATTATACATTATTCAGTTATAATTATTCAATTTTACATTTATCATTTCTCATAAGGAACATCAAGAGAATCAGAGAGAATGAGTCCATAATAGGGAGCGATCACATCCTGAGACAAACTGGGGAAGCCCTGTGTCCTCTAGATCCCAAGAGGGGCTGCCCTGACCACCTTTCTCCACCCACAGCGGGAACACCAGCCATTCAGCCTGCAGTGTGAGGCTGTATATGAAGCTCTGAAGATGCCCTACCAGATCCTGCCTCGGCAGCTGCCACAAAAGAAACTTCAGGTGAGTTCAAGGTCAGAGGTCTTGATCCAAGCAGGCAGGCTCAAGAATGTCAGAAGCAGGGTGAGGACATGGATTCAGGCTGGTCTTTCTTTGTGCAAATATTTCCTGACTTTGTAGGTGATTAACATAGTATCTCTGCTTTGGAGTTCACAACCTAGAAGGCAATGACATCAGCATGACACATACCAGACAGTCTATGGAAACATGTCATAGGAATACCTGAACCGGTCTTCCTTCCTTCCCGGAAGGAGTGGTGTACAAGCTAAAGCCTGAAGAAACTAACGAGGCTAACTGTCCCAGAAAGGAAGATTCTGGGTGGAGACAACAGCAGATGTGAAACACAAAAACAAGAGACACGGCGCATGCCTTTGATCCCAGCACTTGGGAGGTTGAGGCAGGTGGATCTCTCTGAGTTCGAGGCCAGCCTGGTCTGCAGAGTGAGTTCCAGGACAGCCAGGGCTACGCAAAGAAACCTGTCTCTCCAAAAACAAAAACAAAAAGACACGTGTGCATTTCAGACTCTTCCATCTTTAAGTTTGGAATGCTGTTAGCTAAAAATGAGAGTTAGGTCCAGATCTAGCAGTCAGCAGTAGCCAGGAAGAGGGTAGGAAGAATTTTGGTTCTCAGTGTCATTTGGCTTGTCCCCAGGTGGCCACAGCTGTGCAGTGGACCAAGGCAGAAGGCAGCAATGGTGTCCCGTTGTGGATCATCATCCTAGCCATCCTTTTTGGCCTTTTGCTCTTAGGTCTGCTCATCTACGTCCTCTACAAGGTCAGCCACACCCTGCCCCTGGCTTGGCTACCCTCCTACCAGGCTCCACCTTTTACACAGAGAATCTAAAAAGCTACTCTCACATCTGTTTTCCGGCATAGGCCCCCATCTTTGCCCCTGGCTACTCACACCCCCATCCTGTCTTTTACTACTGGACCCTCCCTTCAGTCTGCAGCCCCCGTTTAGAAAGAAGCCTCCTGTCTCAGGATAAGTTTGCCAATATTGCAAAACTGCAGATGGCAAATACATGATGGCATTTGTGCTGTCATTTCCTCGAAAACTCTGTGGCAGTGAACAACAAATCATATCCTACAGGTGGCGGCCACTGCTGGGCAATCAGATATGGCACTTGAATTGAAGTTGTTTACCATTCCTGGCTTAACTGGGAGCATTTTTAAAAGCTCTGATAAGAGATTGCCCCATAATAAACCCCTGATTTTAGACCTCCCACATCCTTTGGACCCCTTGGGGAAGTATCTGAATGTGTATTCAGAAGCCACTTTGGCAGGATGGGGAAGGGAGAGGCAGGAGGCTCCTCATCCCCCGGATCCCTAGTAGAATGAATATGATCTCTCATTGTCCCTCCTTTCTCATCAGCTTGGCTTCTTCAAACGCTCCCTCCCGTATGGCACAGCCATGGAGAAAGCTCAGCTCAAGCCTCCAGCCACCTCAGATGCCTGAGTCCTCCTGATCCCAGACTCCTGATCCTGAAGAGCCAGTCCCTTACCTGCCAACAGGGAGGGACCAGGCACTTCCTGAAGGTGCTGAGGGCTGGGGAGAAGCTATTTTCCCCAGCCCAGAGACATACTTGAAGGGCCAGAGCTGGGGAACAAGAAGCTGGGGATCCTTCCCCCCATGCACTGTGAAGGACCCTCGTTTACACGTGCCCTCTCTTGGATGGGGGCCTCTACACATGCCCTCTCATGGATGGGGGCCTCTACACATGCCCTCTCATGGATGGGGGCCTCAGGTCCAGGGACAGAAGCCCCAGCCTACCTTCAGCCTTTGCATTTTGGAGACTTTTATGAAGGCAACTTGGAGCCGTAATTAGGGAATCCAGTCATGGTTCTGTGGGCCAGGCATACCACCAGGACTTCCCGTCTGGTTTCAGACTGCAAAGATGTATCTTTGGCCTTCCCAGAGATCCAAAGGAAGCCTGCAGCTAAGAGCCTGAGACTTGGGGAGTGAGACCTGGCAGCTCCAATAGCCCCCATCCTAGAGGGCCAGTAAAGAACACTAACCATGGATGGTGCTGCAGGACCAGCTCAGGACAAATCCCAAACAAAGGTCGAAGCAGGCCCAGACCCAGGTCCAGAGGAGTCAGAATGAGAACGGAGCCAGACCTAGTCTGGGGCCTGGGATTCATCTGGAGCCCAGTCTCAGATTTTAAGAACATATACTCACAGACCCAGGATGGCATTTGGGTCAGCAGCAGACCTGAGACTGGGGCCTTCTTCATTCCTGACTTAGGAGAAGTCAGGAATTGCCCAGGTCCCTAACCAGGCCACAGTGGCAACATATCTGGAACCTCAGCTTGGCCAAACAGGCTCATTCATTCCCCAGAGAATGGGGAGCCCCAGGCCTGCCGGACCTGGGTTCTGCCCACCAGCTGCACTGATGCTGCCCTTCCCTCCCACCCACCCTTTCCCTCTGCTCCAGAACCTACCCCCAACTTATTTAAACTCTGTTGCAAGTGCAATAAACCCCACCCACTGCTCCCACTGACCAAAGTTGCAGTCTGTCCTTCCACCCTACTTTCCAGACCTATCCTAGACCCAGAAAGCAGAGTAAAAAGGAAATGTCTGTCTCCCATGGGCCTATTCCCACGAGGAGGAGCCAGAAGTGAGATTCCTCCACCCAACAAACTTCTAGATGATTAAAAGACAGTGAAAGGGAGCTAGGTGTGGTAACGTGCTTACGATCCCAGAATTCTGGAGTTCAAGGTCGTCCTTAGCTACACACTGCATAATGATTTCAAGGCCTGCCTGGGCTACCTGAGACCCAAGGGAGAGAGACTAGAAGGGGAGAGAGGAACCAGATAGTGGTGGCGCACACCTTTATTCCCAGCACGTGGAGGCAGAGGCAGGCAGATCTCTGAATTCAAGACTGCCTGGTCTACGGAGTGAGTTCCAAGTCAGCCAGGGCAGAAAAGCCCTGTCTCAGAAAAAAAAAAAAGAGCTTGGTTGTTGTTCCTCATCCATACCACCAAGGAGCAAAGAAAGAGAGAGATCTCTCTTCTTTAGGACTGAGAATTATGAAAGAATGCAGAGAGGTCGTGAGGAAAGATTGTACAAAACACTCACCTCGGTTTCCCTTAAATCAGAAAAATAAAGTAAAAGGAAAGCCCATTAGTTTTTCTGTTTGTTTTGCACCTTTTGTGAGAATGTGTGGGAGGGGGCACATGCCAAAGCACAAATAATGGAGGCCAGAAGACAACCTGCAGGACTTGGTTTTCTTCCACGTGAGTTTAAGAATCAAACTCAGACGGGGCAATGGGGGTGCACACCTTTAATATTAGCACTTGGGAGGCAGAGGCAGGTGGATCCCAGTTCAAGGCCAGTCTAGCCTACAAGGCTAGTTCCAGGGCAGTTAGTTACACAGAGAAACCCTGTCTTGGGGAAAAGAAAAAGGAAAAAAAGAAGAAGAAGAATCAAATTCAGGCCTTTCAACTTGGTGACAAGAGCCTTTAATCACAGCCTGCTTCGGGTTTTGTATTGAAGTTACTATTGTGTGCCAGTGTAAGGGGGCATTAAGTAGTTCATATGGATGATCTCTTAATTTTTCTTCCCGTGCACGTGTATGTGCACTTGTAATTGGGCATGTGAGTTTACCACACACATGAGGTCAGAAGACAATTTTGAACTTGAATGTTGGTTCTTGCCTTCCACCTTGCTTAAGGTGGGGTCTCTTGTTTACTGCTGGAATACCACAGGCTAGCTGGCCTGCAAGCTTCTGGCAGTTCTCCTGTGTCTCAGGGGTGCAATGAGATTTCAGACACAAGCTATTATACAAGTCAGGTTTTTATGTGGGTTCTGAGGATCCAAACCCAAGTTGTCAGGCTTGCATGATAAATGTTTCACCCACATCTAACTCTACCAGTCCTGTGATGGTACCATTACCTCCATTTACTCTAGGAGACACTGAGGCCCAGAGCTTATGTAACTTGCCAAGGTCACACTGCATAGCAGAACAAGTCACATTCAGTGTCGCCGGTCTGTCTGTGAAAGCCCTTATTCATAACCAACGTGCCGGAGAGCTCAGGTCTTCAAAGAGAAATCATGCCACATGAGAGAGCCCCAGGGTCCTCTTTCTCAAGGTCTATCCTGAAGAGCGGAAAGCTGAATAGGGCAGATGGTTATGTCATGCTAGACCAGGATTTTACCACCAGAGGGCAGCATAGCCATAAATTTCTGGGACTTTGTGGCAGGGAGGTGTGAGACCCAACTCTCCCTTCAACAGGGCTATTATTATTAACTCAGACTCTTACAACACCTTCAAATATTCCTCCTGGTAAGCTACCTGAATTACACTCCAGTCCTGTACTTACAGAGTCTTTCCAGAATCCACAAAGCAAGAGGACTGAGGCAGCAGAGACACAATGAGGCAGAGAATTCCAAGGACAGCAGGAATTTTCAAGGAGATCCTACTGGGGAAGGTTGACACAATTCTAGGGACTGGGTCTGAAATGTCTCCACTGTAATGAGGAGGAAATGAAGAAGGGAAGTGGGCTAGGACTAAGGGCTGGTGTCATGGGTGTGACAGTGTGTGGTGCCTTTGCTTCAGAAGAGGATGACAAAATCTCCCTCTAATTAAGAAATTCCTTGGGCTCAGGCATGCCACAGTTGTGATCTAGCACTAGCATCATCCCTGAGCTTACTTCTTTGACTCTCTCCTCTGAGCTGAGCTGCCTCCTCAACCTCCCGACCCTGCAGTTAGAATGTGTCTCCCACTCTCCAGAGGAGCATGGAGGCTGTGGGGATCAGCCGCCTGACCCTCTCCTTGTCTGTGTCGGTGAAGGTGGAAAAGAGGAGGGAGAAAGTAACAAAGCAGCTGAAGATGGGGGGGGGGGGTGAAGGGGCTCAGAAGAGGCAGCTGGCAGGCAGGAAGATGATCTGGGGGTCTCAAGTTTCTTGACATCAATTAGGGCAGTCGGCCTGGACTCATTAGTAGCCTGGGGTGCAGGGCTCATCAATAATGAATTCACCCAACACAATGCTCCCCCTCCCAGCTGCCTGCAAGGTCACCCCACCCTCCAGCCAGCTGCCTCCCATAGTAAGCTAAGCAAGCCCTCCTCTGAGTTCTGCCTAACTCAGAGACCCTAGGGACAGTGTGGGCAGGTTGGACAAGGCCTGAAGGGCAAAGGGTGCCCTCAGATCAACCAAGACCAGTGCTGGTCCTTGTTTAGTCTGTCTCTTCCCCAGGGGAGAAACCTGGAAGAGGAGAGGAGGGGCTGAATCGAAGAAGCAAGCTTTCTGGTATAGAAGTGCAGTGGGATCCTGACAGGTTAGATTGTCTCTGGTGGACCCAGAGGTCTCACATCTTTCCTCAAAGCAGGATCACAGGACCCAAAGACCAAGGTGCTGGCACCCATCATTAACTTAGCCTTGAGCTGGAGCATCTGGGTAGCTGCAAACAGCTTTTTGCATAAGGAAGGCAGACATTGCTAGGGCTCACGACAGGAGCCCAAACTTCCGGCACCTGAATTGGCCACCAGGCCCCAACTTCCCTCCAGAAGCTGGAAATGCCCTCCTTTCTCGAATATTTCTGGATCCACTCCTACCACTCTTGACCCTGGTCTTCACCCTTGCCTCTACTCTCCCTAAACCCCGAGTGTTCCAGTTCCCAGTCTCATCCCCTTTCCCTCTGGCTGGGGTTGGCCTAAAGCTGGCTGCTTGGCCTTCTGGGAACTCTGCCTACTGCCCTCCCTCTGGCGGCAGGTACAGACAGGTTCAGGCTGCAGTAGCAGCTGCCTCTCCCCCCCCCCATACCTCCCCGACTCTCACACTCCAGCCTCATCCTGTTTGTCTTAGAAACACCCCATCCTCAGACGTTCCCTCCAGCCGTCTACACCCCTGCCACCAGAATCAAAGCTCTCCTTGGTGAAGAGTGTCCTGCGTCTAAGCCCCAGATAGATACTCCTCCTCCTCCCCAACTCAGTCTAGGACATCTCTAGAAGGTTGTGTCTTGCTGATTCTGACCTTCTGTCATCTTCCAAATGCCCCAGCGATCGCCACTGCAAGCTCCTATTTCTACCTCCTCAGGACCACTGATTGCAGTCTGTTCAGCTTCCCTAAGAACCCTGTCAGAGATCAACCTCGGATCCATCTTCAGACCCCCAACTCACCTCTGATACTTAATCCCGACATCCTGCTCCGAAGCGGAAGAACGAACTGGGACCCAGGCATCCTCACTGCACCCCCTGGACCCCGTGGGGCATCACTACCCCACTCAACCCGAGTTCTGTCCCTCCCCAGAGCACTTAGAATCCTGGCCCCCTATCAACCGAGAATGCGTCTTCCCGCCCTCAGACTGAGCCCCTCGGGAACCTAGGCATTTTAGTTTCCTCCTCCATCGCCTCTCACCATCTTGTTCCCCAGACCCAGATAAAGCCACATCGTAAAGCCCAGAGATTGGGGGCGGCAACTGAAAGGTTGGAGGAAGTGGGAGGCAGCCAGGACGCCCCCTCGCGGAGCCCGGGGTGCTAGGGTGCCCCCTCCGGTCTTCACCTGCTGTGGGCCCCGCCCCCGCTCCGCCTAGGCCCGCCCTGCTCCTCCCCGACTCCTCCCCCCCCCGTACCCCCAGTCCGGCCAGAACGGCCCCCGGGACAGAACGACGCGGAACCCCGGGCGCCTGGGTCCCCAGCATGATCCTCGGTGAGTGGTCTCCGCGACTCTGGGCTCCGGGTATCTGGTTCCCTCTCACTGGGTCACCTCCCCCCCCACTCCGCACCGCGGTGACTGCGGCCGCCGGTCTGCCGCTCGTCCCCCTCCCCCCTCATCTGGCTGCACATCTGGGGTCCCCTCTTCCCCTCCTCCCCTAACTGCTGCTTCTCCTGGTAATCTGAGGAGGGGCGAAAGGAAAGCCGAGAGTGAGACCCCCGCCCCATAATGAGAACATTGCGTATTCATGAGGCTCATGAATATTATAAGACAGTGTAGGAGAGACTAGGGGAGGGGGCTGGTCCTGGCCTGGTGGAGTTGAGGTAAAGGTTCTGACCCGTCACCCCCAGCGCCTCCCCCACCCTTGGCTTTGGCACTCCGACAGCCTTCTGGGCCCAGGATAAGAAGGAAAGGAGGAAGTGGGGGGCGGAGGGAAAAGATGCTGGGTGTAGCTTCGAGGTGAGTGCGGTGGGAGGTGGGAACATGACGGGTGAAGATAAGGGGCTGGGTGGAAGAGCTGGTGGGAAACTGTCCATCCCAGGCTCTTGCGGCTTAGATCCTGTCTCCGCAGCCATCCTGCCCCGACACGCCGGGACCTGCCCCTCTTTCCTTGCGCCGGCTGCCTGGGCCCTTCTTCCCTTTCTCCCCAGACCTGGTCGGGGGCTACAGGAGACCGAGGGACGAAGGAAAGTCAGAGTGGGGGAAGGGAAGTCCCGCTGGGCTCTGACAGCCAGCCTGTCAGCCTTGGCCACCCCATCTTCATGACCTACATCGGGAAGGGAGCCCCAGGGATGGGGGAGGAGAGGGCCTAGCTGTACTCCGGGCTCTGCAGCAGCCCCTGCCCACCACCCTGCCGCCACAGCGGCGCAGGGCCTGCGCTGACCTCTGACCTCCACCCTGGCTAGGCCGGTTCCAGGGCCCTGTTTATGGGGGAGCCCCCTACCACTCTCAGACACCTGTGGTCTCCCTGCCCCCACTGAGGACACCTGGCTCAATGCTGATGCCGGAGGGCTGCACTCTCCCTGGCTCTCATCCCTCTCCCAAGGCCCCCTTCCTGTCTCTTTTCCTTTCCATTGACTGCATACCCCCACTAACTTCACTAGGGCCTTTTCCCACTCTACCCTCCTTTCTCCATCTAGCTGCTGTGTGGTCTCATTCTCTCTCATGGCTTTTATACCTTACCCCCTCCAACTGGCCATCCATCACAGCTATTTAAATGAATGAGAGAACCAAGGCATGCAGGTCTGTCACCGACCTCCTCTCCAAAGCTGTCTCTAGCAGGTGCCCTGCCCTTCTGTGAATACTGTCCCAACTCCAGAGGACACCCTAACACAGTTCAAACTCAGGACCCTAACACACAGGCTCCACATTCTGCCAGCCTGTGTGATCCCTGTGTTCTAGCTGTACTCTGGGCCAGCTGAAGAGGCAGCATCCTGCTTGCCCAGTACAGGCGAGACTAAACCTTGTTTGCCCTAGTCAGGAGGCCCCAGAGAACGAGGTGTCAGAGACCTGGAAGAGCCCTGCCAACATCCAGCCACAAGAAGACTGAGTCCAAATTCTCTGACATTGGACCCTGCCACCAACTGGCCTCCACCGTCTCCCTGGAGGACGCTGTAATTAACTCCTTCCTGGTGCCAAGTCCACAGAGGGGTGGGAGCCTAGTGGTGCACCATACACTCTCCATCCCCCCACCCCCATTACATCCCAACCTGCTTTAAGGAAGAAGAGAGTGGAGAAACTGCTTGCCAGGACTCAAGACCCCTTTAGAACCATACTAGGGTATTTAGGTCTGAATGATAAACTCCCTGAGTCCTTTACAAGGCATCCCTACCCAGTTTATCTGAATGTGGTGGTTTGTGCCTATAATCCCAGCAGACTGAGGGAAGAGAGAGGTTGTTGGGAGTTGAGGCCAGCCTGGGCTAAAGAGTGAGTGTAAGGCCAGCCTGGCCTACAGAGTGAGAATCTGCCTCAAAACAAAATTAAAACACACACGTAAGAATCAGGGCACTCATGGCACATGCCTTTAATCCCAGCACTAGGGTGGGGGGTAGACACAGGTGAATCTCTGTAAAATCGAGGCCAGCCTGGTCTTTGGAGTGAATTCCAGGACAGCCAGAGCTTGTCTTGGGAAAAAAAAAATCAGGGCCTCAAAGTTCAAGATGGCAGTTCCAAGTTCAGATTCTCTAGGCTGCACTGTCCTTTGCAAATAAGTCCCTGGTTTAGTGAGGGGCAGGAACCTGGAAAGGGAAGGAGGCTCTTCTGTTCAGGTTGGGAAGATTTCCCAAAAGTCTGCAGTCAGCCCCTCCCATCCTAGGCACCACCTCCCTCAAGGTCCTACCCCCACCCACATATGCCCTGAGGTTATTAGGGCTGGTGTTTTTAGTTGTGCATAATCATCCCCTTGTCTTTTTCATCTTTGACTTCAAAGCCTTTCCAGCCCTCAGCCTGCCTTCTGCCAGGATGAAGGAATTGAGGTAGAGGGGACAGATTCATTGGACTTGACCAAAAGGATAAGATACAAGAGTTCAATGCTTCCCTGCTAGCCTGACCCTGATTTTAGGCATTTCTGGGAAAGAAACTAAAAGGCCTGAAGGAGAAGAGGTAGTTAAAGATGAAATCTCAATCTCTCCTTTGGCCTCATAGGCTGATTCCCAACCTAGGCCCAAGGTGTGCCTTTCACCCACGGTCCTAACCCCAAAACCTTTCTGATTTGAGTGTCGCCCTTGTGAGACAGTCACTAAATCACAGCCCTACCCTAAAACCTTCCCTGATCCTGCCCTACCCAGATGGGCCACTCCCGGAGACAGCTCAGTTCATGGCAGACTCACCCAGACTGTTCCCATTCTCTACACCAGACCTGCCCAGCCTACCCAAGAAAGCCCAGGAGCCATGGCTCAGGACCTGGCCAGACCTTTTGGGGAGGAAGGAAAAGAGCAGCCCTCACTGGGATGCAGGAAGCTGGGGTACAGCAAACAGAGTATCCAGGACAAAACAGGGTTTGGGGATGGACAGATGGATGCCACCCAAGGGGTCTGCAAGCTCACCCCTCTATAGTGCCTTGGAAGCTGTCTTGACTAGAACATGTAACAATCCCCCATGGAGCGGGGTGGGGCTCTGTCTGCTGGAGGTAATTACACTAATAAGCTTCCTTCCAGAGTAGCCTGCCCCAGCCTGGCCCTAACCCCTCCCAACCTGGCCTAACCTGGGTGCCACACACGTATACACATGCACACAATTTGCTCTCCTTCTCCTCCTCCAACCTTCCTGCAGCCCTCACCTCCCACATGACAAAAGCCTTGGACTTGTTCCTCCCCCCCTTCCCCCCCCCCCCCAAGCCCTCGTCCTCCTCCTCCTCCTCCTTCATCTTCCTTTTCTTCTCCAGTCTACCCAGAAAAGCATAATATTTGAAAACCTTACTGGGAGGCGAAACTCGTTCAAATTCCCCACTTGCTGTGTGACCTTGGCCTACTAACACCCCCTATCTGAACCAACTGTCATCATTTATCATAAAAGAATTCATTTCTTCAGCGAACATTATTGAGTGCTCAGTATGTCGTGCCAGCACTTTACACAGACTCGTTCAATCTTGTCATCAACTCTCGGAGGCAGGTACTGTTGTCCTAGTGTGACAGATGAGAGATGAGAATGAGCCAGTCAGAGATACCAGCTACTACTCACCCAGTTAGCACAGCGAAACCATCTCATGGGGATTGTGTATATGAAGCCCGGTCAATGAATAAGCCTCAGGGGGCTGGAGGGATGGCTGGGCAGTTAACAGCACTTGAGCTGGGTTTCAGTACCTATGTGGTGGCTCACAACCAACAGTTAACTCCAGTTCCAGAGGATCAAGCCCCCTCTTCTGGCCTCTGAGGGTACCAGGTACACACACTATGCACTTTGATACATGCAAGCAAAACACTCATACACATAAAAATAAAAATAAGTAATTTTGTAAATTGCCAGTTGTGGTAGTGTACACTTTAAATCCCAGCACTGGGAAGGCAGAGGCAGGAAGATCTCTGTGAGTTCGAGGGCTAGCCTGGTCTGTATGTCTGCATAGCGGATGCCAGGACAGCCCTTAAAAAAGAAAGAAAGAAAGAAAGAAAGAAAGAGAGAGAGAGAGAGAGAGAGAGAGAGAGAGAGAGAAGAAAAGAAAAAAGAAAGATAAGCTGGGCAGTGGTGGTGCACTCCAGAGGCAGAGGTAGGCAGGTCTCTGTGAATTCGACACCAGCCTGGTCTACAGATCGAGTTCTAGGACAGCCAGGGCTACATAGAGAAACCCTGCCTCAAAAAAAACAAACAGACAAAAAAGAAAAGAAAGAGAGAAAGAAAGAAAAGAATAAGCTTCAAAAAGTGGCAACTATTTTTCTTAGGAAAGGGTAGATGTGGGTTTGGGGATTTAGCTCAGTGGTAGAGTGCTTGCCTAGCAAGTGCAAGGCCCTGGGTTCAGTCCTCAGCTCTGGCAAAAAAAAAAGAAAAAAAGAAAAAAAGAAAAGGGTGGATGTACCTGAGCCTCAAAACCAAGAACCATGGAGCTTTTGTAAAGTAGGAGGGCAATGAGGCATCAGAACTTGAACCCAGGGCCTTCCACAGGCTAGGCAAGTGCTCTCTCCACCCCTGAGCCTTAGCCCTATTTCTGTTCACACAATTCTTAAGCTGCCATCTGCCCCTCTCCCACCTCAGGTTTCAGAGTGGAAGAGCCAGGAGAGCTTGGGGACAGCCCCTCACTAGCTGCCCACCTCCCTCACTCTGCCCTCAGCTCACCCCTTGTCCCACTTCCCACCCCAGCCCTGTTCCACATCAGTTCCAGGCTACAGGAGCTGAGTGGCTTCTGTCTCTTCTCCTCCATCTCTCCTCCTCTAAAGCTAAATGAGGACTCCACACCCAGGAAAAGCAAGGAATTGCTTTCCCCATTCTCTGCTTAAACTAGACGCAAGCCTGTGCTCAGCTTTCCGATTCAGCGTTAAATGAGAACCCTCTGGGAGCAATGTAGCAGAGGAAGGATTTGCTAGAGTGCGACAGATCTTGATTTGACTCTCAGCCCCAGTACTTAAGGCTGTGTGACATCAGCCAAGGTTTTTACCTTTCTGAGTCGTAGTCTCCTCACATGGGAGAAACAAGACTGGCTGCTTCACAGAACCACAACCATCTCCCAAACTGCTCCGTCTCCAAGCTTACATGTGATAAGACTCCTGCTCATTACCTGGTACATAGTGGTTCTTTCAATGTTTCTCTGTGGCTTTTTCTGGAACTCATCTCTCCGCTCTAAATTGGATTTTGGGAGTGGGATCCTAGAGAGTTGACAGCCAGGGACAAGGTCAAGGAGCCAAGCCGCAGTCCATGGTGCCCTGGGGTGGACGTGCCAGCCCCAGACCAGCTGCTGGGAGGGGGAGGGGGGGTGAGCCCTCGGGTTTCTCTCGCCATTCCTGAGGCTCGTTAAGGCTACCCTGGTGTGCCAGGCAGTAAGGAAGGGTGGGGCAGGGGGGAGAGGCCGAAGACGGAAGAAGAGATGATCAGTCTGTCTGTCCCTGTCTTCACCTTCATCTTTCGCCTCTACGTTCTCTGCTCCAGGGTTTTCCTGTCCTCCTCTAGCTCTGCGTGCTGCCTGTCAGCAGTGTCCTGCTGGTTTTAAACTCCTTTCCCACTTTGTAACCCTTTTCTTCTGTATCTGTCCCTTTTCTAGTCACCTATTCTGCTTCTGCTACTCTTTCTCATGTATATTCTCCCTCCCTCTCTCTCTCTCTCTCTCTCTCTCTCTCTCTCTCTCTCTCTCCTCTCTCTCTCTCTCTCTCTCTCCCCTCTACACACACACACACACACACACACACACACACACACACACACACACCATTCCAAATGTAAACTACCGGAAGAAGAAATGGACAGGAGGCATTCAGACCCCTAACAGTTCAAAGGCCAAAGGTAAACATCTTCAGGCCTTAGAATTTGGAAACCAAACTCCCAGCAGTTTTGACCCCTATCTGCCTCAGGCACAGTGGCCTCCAGTCTTGGCATTGAGTGGAAGAGACAGACCCCTCCAGACCTTTCTGGCCCTCATTCTCCACCCCCCAGCTGTGCCTGAGCCCTCCCCACCCCCTCCCTCTCGCTTCAGATTCCCCTAATCCCTGCTCCCCCGCCCTCCCCTCTGCCCCACTTTTCCAGGACTCTGATTGGCTGATTCTACTGACTGGGCTGGGGGAGGGGGATGGCAAAGGAAGGGGGCAGAGGGCAGAACCAAGGGAAGGGGACACTGTCAGGCCCAGGCCCCTAGGGGGCCAGGGCCAGGCCACTGCCTGGGGGCAGCAAGTACCAGCTTCTGAAGGTATGACAGGGGTGTCTTTATGGAGGGAACAAGAAAGGATCCTGGGGACCCATTACCCTAGGAAGGTCAAGGGAGGTCCAGGGCCAGGCAAGCAGTCTCTTGGTCTGGCCTTTGTTCCAGAAACCTTTGCTGCTGGCAGGGGGTTCTGGAGTGGTGGAGGGCAGCAGGAACTGCCCAGCTGGTGGACAAAGGCCTCTTCAGAAGGTAGCTGGGCCAGCAGAAACCCAGAGGGTCCTGAGTACCTTTGAGCTGGGTCCTTTGGAACCTGGTAAATCCTTTTTCAGGACTCCAGGGGGAAGAGGTTTCCGGGTGCTACTGAGTGGCTAGCTGGACTTTCATTTCCCCTTGGGGTCACATGCAGGCCCTCCTCTCCCAGAGGCTTTGACCGAGGTTCCTCTTACAGAGCTGGAACTGAGCCTGCCCAGTCAGACTAATGAGTCTGATAAGACTGAGGGGGCTACAGAAGAGCTTTGAGCAAATGGTACCCAGAGATGGTGACCATTACTCAAGAGTTATAACCTGAACAGCATTATAACTTAGGGAGCCAGATGCAGCAGCTCCCTCAATGTCCCCCTCTGCACAGTGGGATAAGTCACCCACTTGAATCTGTTCTGGGAATGCAACAAACCTTCATATACCCAGGGAACTCCAGACACAGAGCGGGGAGTTGGGGATTCGGTCCAGGGGCAGGCTGTCTGCAGAGGAGGTCTAGGCTTTTCTTGGGTCTGTAAAAAGCCTGAAGGGCTTGGGGAAGGAGGCTGCAGAAGGGGGAAGTGAAAACCACCCAGAAGGAAAGACCAGCCTGTGTCCCTAGGCCCACAGAGGGCCTGCTCCTTGAGCAGCAGGGGAAGTATGTGTATGGTTCACACTCAGACTCTGGGGGCACACTTTTGAGTATAGGAGCCTCATCTAGGGAGTAGTACAATGAACTTGGGTGAGGCTTCCAAGCTTCAGTCTTCCTACCCCACAGAATGTTCATTTTCTCTGCCCTTCAGGCAGCCTGAGCCGGGCAGGGCCCCTCCCTCTGCTCCGGCAGCCCCCCATCATGCAGCCCCCGATGGACCTCAAGCAGATCCTGCCCTTTCCACTGGAGCCAGCCCCAACCCTGGGCCTCTTCAGCAACTACAGCACAGTGAGTATGGTCCGTTTGCCTCTCCCCCACCCATGGCCCTGAGCCCCTCACTCCCAGTCTACCACTGCACTGTCCTTGTAGGCCTAACTCATCCTCACTTCCTGTGACCCTGTGTTCCTCATGTCTAGTCACTGATGGCATGCCTTTGCTGGCTCTCTGGTGCTATAGTAACTGCGACAACAACAGAGCATTGCTGAGCCCTTCCTGTCACCCAGACACTGCCCTGTCCCACTCATCCCTCATGAAGTGCTCAGCCATAGAGAGAATAAGGAAGCCTATGTGGTGATGCTGTCAGGAGTAAAATAGCTGAGGATACTGGGTTGGGGAAGAGGGCAGGGACGAGGAGGCTAGCACAGCTGTGGGTTTTCCCTTTGTTGTGTTCTGTATGTCTGTGTGCCTGTGTGCAGGCGCACACAACACATATGCACTTCCACGAGAGTGGAGGACAGTGTTTCTGCCATGCTGTGTACTCCAAGCTAGTTAGCCTGTCAGCTTTCAGCCTGTTCTCCTCTACTTCCCATCTCACCATAAGAGTGCTAGGGTTGTAGATGCACGCCATGGCATCTAGCTTTTTGTGCGGGTCCTGGGGATGGAGCTCAGATCCTCAGGCTTACACAGCTCCTCTTTTACTCACTGGACCATCCCCAGCTCTCTAGAACACACAACTGGGTGGGTAGGGTCAGTTTGTGATAGAACATGAAGGGGTGGCAAAAGTCATCAATAATTAATAGGAAAAGAAGCAGAGAACTACTGCCCATTCTTTGCCAGGGAAGTGCCTCGGTAAGAGTTGTGGCTGAGGAAGATGACTGTGGACATAGCCAATGAAGGGTTCAAAAGCTGGAGGAGGCTATCTGGCCTTACAAGCCTAAATGGGCAGTAAGAATGGGAAAGAGGAAGGAAAGACTGGTGAGGTGTTTTCAAGGAAATATTGATCCACCACGGTGACCAACTAGCGACAGGGAGAGGAGGAAGGGTAAGCTAAGGGTGAGTCCAGGGCTCAGGCCACTGTGACCGAGAGGAAGCAATCACCCCAAAGAGACAATCTAGCAAGGTAGACACTGGTATTTCTGTTTGACAAATGGGATGGCAGAAGCTGAGGGTTTGGTAATTGGTAGACATTGGTTGACACAGTATGTGCCCAAAATGTAATTCAGACAAGCCCTGAATTTGATGTTTAATACTACATAAATGAGGTGTGGTGGGGCACACATGAACTCAGGAGGTTTAGAAATTCAAGATCATCCTCAGCCTGACATACATAAGTCCTCAAAAAAGAGACAGAGAGAGAAATAAAGTGGGGGCGAGGGGAGTTCTCTTTAGCCTATAGCTGCAACCCCCAAACTCCTTCCAGAAACATAAACCAGAATTTGCATTGCACTCAGACTTTTACAAAGTGTTTGTCACATCTTAACCTTTACAGAATCCTTTGGGGTGGCTATTGTTACCAGCCTCGTTCTACAGATGAGGGAACCTAGCACTGACTGTAAGAATGGCATTGTCCTAGACCCATGCTAACAGGAGGGTAAACCGAAGACAGGTCTATCTTAGTGACCTTATATCCAAGGGGGAGAGAGGCATGTATGCAGCAAAGCAGAAGGGAGGTTATAAATATTGTCACAGGCTAGAGGTTAAAAGCACTGGCTGTTCTTCCAGAGGTCCTGAGTTCAATTCCCAGCAACCACATGGTGGCTCACAACCATCTATAATGAGATCTGGTGCTCTCTTCTGGCATGCAGGAATGCATGCAGGCAGAACACTGCATACATGATAATTAAATAAATCTTTAGAAAATAAATAAATATTGTCACAGAAACACTAACAAAGAGGCGATTTCAGCTGGGTGTGGTGGTGCACACCTGTAACCCCAACACTCAGAAGGTAGAAGCAAGAAGATCAGGAGTTTAAGGTTATTTTCAGCCACATAGCAAGTTCGAATTTCATGAGACCCAGCCTCAAAAAAAAGTGGGTGAAGGGACTTAAAATACAGCTCAGTGGTAAAGAACTTGCCAAGCATGAGTGAGGCCCTATAGTCAATTCCCTGCACAGAAAAAAAAATATTATTTTTAAAGCAACTTAATAAAAACACAGTGTTGAACATATATTCTCATAACTGCACCCAGTGTTGAGCCATAGGAATCAGTTGGCCACTGCCCTTAGGGAGCCAATTGTTTATCAGGAAGAATAGCAAGTTTACTATAACCTGATGAAGAGCTGTGTTCAAAGCATTTAGCTTGCATGGGAGCTCAAGGGATATCAAGAAAAACTTGCTGGTGGTGGCATATGCCTTTAATCCCAGCACTCAGGAGGCAAAGACAGGCGGATCTCTGAGTTCCAGGTCAGCTTGGTCTAAAAAAGTGAGTTCTAGGACAGGCAGGGCTATTACACAGAGAAACCCTGTCTCAAAAGAAAGGAAGGAAGGAAAGGAGGGAGGGAGGGAGGGAGGGAGAGAGAGAGAGAGAGAGGAAGAAAAACTTGCTGATATAGGGGAACCTAGGCAGCTCACAACTGTCTGTAACTCCAGTTCCAGGGAATCTGACACCCTCACACCAATGCACATAAAATAAAATTAAATAAAGTATTAAAACAAAACAAAACAAAACACAGGGCTGGAGAGATGGCTCAGAGGTTAAGAGCACTGACTGTTCTTCCAGAGGTCCGGAGTTCAATTCCCAGCAGCCACATGATGGTTTACAACCATCTGTAATGAAATCTGGTGCCCTCTTCTGGCCTGCAGGGATGCAGGCAGAACACTGTATACATAATAAATAAAATTTTTTAAAAAACACAAAACAAAACAAGAGCTAGGGAAGAAAATTTGGGAAAGTACAAGCGCAAGTGAGCTTGTGATTAGAGCCCGAGGGCAGGGAATGCCGCCCTGTGTCTGACCTCACGTTCTTCTCAGTCTCGGCAGCCTCAGTATTGTTCCCATCTGTAGATGAAGAAACACAGAGGCTAAACCGCTCATCTGAGACTCATGCTTAGTCCAGTCATGCAAATTTTTTTTTGTTTATTTGTTAGCTTGTTTGTTCTTTGGGTTTTTACCTCTGCCTCTCTACGGTTGAGATTACAGGTATATGCCTGCCACCCCACCCATCTATCATTTGGGGTTTCTTCCTCTCTATTGTATTTATTTCTAGTGTCTGTGTGTGCCCATACTCTGTGCCCTGTGAGAGGTCAGAGAACAACTTTCAGGAAGAAGTAGAGTGTCTGTCTGTGGTGCATGTGGTCCTGGGTCCAATCCTCAGCACTACATTAAAAAGAAAACTAATAGGCATGTAACATCTGTAACTGTAGAACTCGGGAGACAGAAGCACGAGGGTCATAGGTTCCAGGCACACCTGAGCTATCTAGCAAGACGATCTAAAGAAAAGGCTAGGGGTGGGACTGCTCAGTGGGTCTGAGGCACTGGCCATGTAAACCCGGAGACCTGAGTTCAATCCCTAGAACCTACATAAAGGTAAAAGGAGAGAATCTAGTGCACAAAGTGATCCTCTGACCAACATGTGTGATAATGAAATAAAAACTCAAAGCCAGGCCTGGCAACACTGGCCTATAATGCCAGCTATTCAAGAAGTTGAGACATGGGACTGGAGTCATTAAAAACAAACAAACAATACAAACTAAGAAGGGTCACAAGTGTTCAAGGCTAGCCTGGGCTAGAATGAAACTCTATCGATGGCTTAGTGGGTAAAGCTGCTTTTCATGAAACCTGTGACCTGAGTTCCACCCCAGAGACCCACACGGTGGAAGGAGAGACTGATTCCAGTACACATACATCCACAGATAACACAAATTAAAATGTAATTTTTAAAAAAGCAAAAGAGCAAGTTATAAAATAGTAGGTTCTGTTATGAAACTAAAGGGGGGGATATTTATATGTGAGCGCTGGGATTTTCAGAAGATGGACACCCAAGAAATTACAAATGATGCCACTCTGTAGGAGAAGGAGAATTTACAGTTAGGAACAGAGATATGGGGTTTTTTTTTAAAGACTTACTTTTATTTTTTAAAATGTTTATATATGTACCAGTATGTGGCCATGTATATTTGAGTGCAGGTGCCTAAGGAGGCCAGAGGCATCAGAACCTCTTGGAATTGGAGTTACAAGCTCCACTTGACGTGAGCCACTCGACGTAGGTGCTGGGATCAGCCCTCAGGTATTCTGGCAGAACCCCACATACTCTTAACTGTTGAGTCTTCTCTCCACACTGAGATGTAGGGTTGTTTTTGTGTTGTTTTTATTTTGTTTTATTTGTTTGTTTGAGACAAGGTCTAACTATGTAGCTCCAAGTGGCCTGGAACTCACTATACAGACTAGGCTGGTCTAGAACTCTTAGAGATCCATCTACCTCTGCTTCCCAAGTGCTAAGATTAAAGGTGTGCATTGTCTCACCTGCCTCTGAGGTTTCTTGGTTTTTTGTTTTGTTTTGTTTTGTTTTACTGTTGTTTTGTTTTTAAAATATTTATTCAAGGAGTTGCTCAGTGGTTAAGAGCACTTGTCTCGTAGAAGACCCATTTGGTTCCCCACTCACAACCATCGATGACTCCAGTTCCAGGGACTTTGACGCCCTCTTCTGACCTCCATGGGCATCAGGTGCACAGACAGAGGTGCAGACAAAACATTTATGACACATAAGATGAAAATAAATATTTTAAAATATTATATTGGTAATATTATTTTATTTGTGTGAGTGCAGGTACAAGTGTGGAAGTCAGAAGAAAAATCAGGAGTTGATTCTCTCCTGCCATCTTGTGGGATATAGGGATCAAACTCAGGTGGTCAGGCCTGCTGGCAAGTGCCTCCACCTGCTGAGCCATCTCTGGAGCCCAAGATGTACTTTTTGTTTTGAGGCAGGGTTTCTCTGTGTAACAAACAGTCCTGGCTGTCCAGGAACTCGCTCTGTAGACCAGGTTGGCCTTAAACTCCCAGAGATCCACCTGCCTTTGCTTCCTGAGATTTAATGTGTGCACCACCACTGTCCCAACCCTAGATGTACTTTTTATTATATAATCATCTTTTGTCATTCATGAGCACTGGATCCAGGGGTCCAGGAGTGATAAGTCTGTGGATGCTCAAGTCCCTTGTATAAAGTAATCCGATATTTGCAAATAACCTACATATCTGCTATACATTGAATCGTATCTGGTTATTTATAGTACACATTACAAATGTATTGTTTAAGGAATAATGACAATGAAAAAGGTCTGGGGATAGCAAGATGACTCCATGGGTGAAGGTGCTTACTGCCAAATGTGAGGACTTGAATTTGACCTCTTGGACCCACATAATAAAAGACGAGAACTGATTCTTGACCCTCACAAGCACACTGTGGCATGAATGTGTACACCAAGGTCTCTCATACACACAAGTAAAATACATGCAATAAAAAATGCTAAAGTCTGCAGTCAGGATGTAATATATGAGAAGAATACATAAATACAATTTAAAAATCATTAAGGGAAATTTTGTACATGTTTAATACAGGCATGATTTTTTCAAACATTTTCAGCACATCATCAGTTGAAGCCACAGGCTTGGAACTCAGAATAAGGAGAGCCAACTTGATATTCTTTTGCATTTTGAATGTTTTTGTTTTATCAATCATGTTTTGTTGATGTTTGGAGCTTAAAATGTATTATTATTGTGTACATGTGTACACACACACTACAGCATGTGGTAGAGGCCAGAGGCTAGCTCCTGGAAACGGTTCTCTCCTTCTTCCACGGTGGGTTCCATGGATCAAACTCAGATCCTCAGATTTGCATAACAAGTGCTCATACCATCTAAGGGGTCTCATTGCTGCCCGCCCCCTTTCTTTTGGGCTTTGTTTTGTTTTTGTTTTTTTTGAGACAAGTTCTTACTATGTACCCCAGACTGCCTCCAACTCACAAAGATCCTTGCATTTCAGGCTTCTGAGTGCTTGGATTATAGGCATGCAAGCGTTCTTCTTTGTATTAAATTATCCATCTGTCTGTCTATCACTTTATTTATCTAGACAGGTCTCACTATATAGACCTAACTGGTCTGGAACTTACTGTGTAGACCAGACTGGCCTCAAATACACAGGAACCACCTGCCTCTCCCTCCTGAGTCCTGAGATTAAAGGTGTGCACCATCATACTAGGCTTACATTTTGTTTATTTATTTTTTATTGTGAGGGTGAGGAGTAGGGATGTGTATATACATGCCATGCGTGCACGTGAGAGTCAGAGAATAACTTGTGGGAATTAGTTCTCTTCCTTCTACTGAGCTTTCTCCCTCTGCTGTACAGGTCCTGAGAACTGAACTTAGGTCATCAGCCTCAGCAGCAGGGAAATTTACCCAATGAGCCATCTGTGTACACACACACACACACACACACACACACACACACATACACACACACTTTTCAAGTGCAAAACAGAGAACTGGTCAATATATGTTCCCATGTTTGGAACCAGGTGTAGTGGTTCAGCACTAAGGATGCTGAAGTGAGAGGATCACCCTGAATTTCAAGCCAGCCTGGGCTACATGGTGATTTCTAGGCTAGCCTGAACTAAAGTAAAACTTTGTCATAAACAAAGAAAGAGAGAAGCCTGGGGATATAGTTCAGCAGTAGGGCACTGATATGGGTGAGATCATGAGTTCAAGCCCCAATGCCTCAGAAGGAGTGAGTAAATAAATTATAGTTAATTAAGCCACAGCACGAATAGACCTGGGAGTGCAGCAGGGTGGCAAACAGCATCATCCTGAGCATCTGACTTCCAGGATATAAATTAATTTTGCAAACTCCTGGCTTTACACCCTTAGGCAAGTTGTTTAACCATCCTAAACCTTAAATTTGCCAACTATAAAATGAGATATTGGTGAGGCATGGCAGCACATGCCTGTAATCCCAGCACTTAAAAGGCTGAGGCAGGCGGTGGTAATATATGCCTTTCGTCCCAACACTCCAACACTAGGGAGGCATAGGCAGGTGGATCTCTGTGAGATCCAGGCCAGCCTCGACTACCTAAGAAGGATCACAAGTTCAAGGACAGATTTCACTACATAGTAAGACTGTCCAACAAATAAAACATGGGTGGGGAACAGTAATACTACTAATTCACAAGGCTGTGTGTGAATTGTATTACAAAGTCAGAATGCCTATCACAGTGTTCAATCAACTTTTGCTGCCTGGTCACTAGTTACTGCTACTATTACTTAAAGAACAGAAAGAAAGGGAAGGTGGGATGACCAAGGCCACAGTCCTGGAAAATCACCTGAATCGGATCGTAGGAACAGGAGGCCACTCTGGCCAAAGAAACAGGAGCCAGCAGCTGGAGGGGCTGGGAAGGGAAGTCTGTCCTGTGGAGGTGGAGCGGACAAGGGAGAATGTCAGGCTGCGTGACAGCTCAGACTCTGCAGAGGAATGAGGACTGCAGGAAAGCTGCACACCCGCCTTCAGAAGGACTGTGCAGCAGCTAAGTCCACGGCTTTGGAGTCAGGCTGCCTAGGTTTAAATTCAAATCCCAGTTCAGCCACTTACTAGCTTATGACCTTGGGCAAATTATCTAACCTCTCTAAACCTCAGTTCCTTCATCTGTAAAGTAAAGATAATAATAGTACTTACTTCAAATCACAGTTGTGATGATTAAATGAGATAATCCAAGCAAAGAGCCCAGTGCAGAGCTGGCACATTCCAAGGGCTCTATCGACAGTAGGTGGTGGTGGTGGTGGTGGAGGTGGTGGTGGTGGTGGTGGTGGTGGTGGTGGTGGTGGTGGTGGTGGTGGTGGTGGTGGTGGTGGTGGTGGAATTATGGCAAAGTCTCTCTCTTTCTATGGATTAGTACCTCCCTCTCTCTCTCTCCTGTATGGGTAGTTCTGCCTCTCAGACACTTCACAGAATTATCTTCCCTCATTCTCCCCCTGATCAGTTCACTGTTTGTCTCTGTTCTTGGACATCCGTCACTGTCTCCCAAAGTTGTACCTTCTCAAACCAGTACCCAGCTTCCCTTATCTCTCTGGCCGCTGCTCTGGGTGAGATGGGAGCTATGATATGAGACCCAGAGACAGAGGATTCCTGTCCGTGGAGATTCTTTGGCCTTTTCGGTGCTGTTGCACTTAGCCACCAGAGGGCAGCAAGTGCACGAAGCGTAGCTCTGGGAACCTGGTGCCAGGGCAGGTGGAGAACCCAGGAGAGGAGGTGGGAAGAGGTTAAGGGTCGACGTCCACCACTCTGAGGTCACTTCTGCTCTGGCAGCCCCACGCTCCACCAGCCAGAGAAGTCGCTGAGAATCTTGGGTACCCGGGCTTGGTTTCCCACCCATGTAAGAGAAGTGACTTGTTAAAGGCGGGGTCTCAGGGGCTGTGCGCCGAGAAAGCTGGGAAAGGGTTGTTTAGGGAAAGCTGTCTGCAAAGGAGCGTGGAGCAGGGTGGAAGGGGTGAAAGAAAAAAACAGATAAATGTCTGAACTAGACAAACACGGTCATGCACAGGACTGGGGCGGTCACTGGACCCAGGAAGGAACCCAAGTGCTGGTAGCCGAGGTCATCAGGTCAATGCCCCTGCCGCTTGGCCGAGAGGCCCCGAGCCGGAACAAGGCCTCTCCTGGGAGCAGTGTCCAGTCGCGATCCCCAGCTCTCTTCGCGGGAGCCCCCTGGCCTTCCTCCCCGGTTCCCTGTCCCCGCCCCTGGTCCCGGCCCGCCCTCGGCCCCGCCTCCGGGGCGGGCTCCGGACCGACCGGCGCCGCCTCCCCTCCTCCCAACCAGCCGGGCCTCACAGCCCCGAGCCGCCCGGGCAACGAGCGCCGCGTCCCCGGGCCGCCCGGCCGGCCAGGCTCGGCCCCGCCTGGGTCTGCCGTCCCGGGCCATGGAGCCGCGGCCGCCAGGGCCCCGCAGGGTAAGCCACCGGCCCCTCCCTCCCCGCCTCCGCGGCTGCCGCAGCGCACCCCCACCCCATCCCCGCCCGCCTGCGGGGCCGGCCACCTCTCCTCTGGCCCAGTCCTCGGCCGTCGCCCATCCCCCACGCGGCGCGGCCCTCACCGATCTCGGGAGCCCAACTGGCGCCCCCGACTACTGCCACCTTGCTGGAGACGCTAACCTCTGCTTCCCAGGTCCTTGGGATCCCCCAAATCTCAGACTCGCCGTCGGTCCTGCACCTACCCTCAGCTCACTACGCTGCCCAGACCTCTCTTCTCCAGCCGTGCCCTCCTCTCCCAGCAGCCCTTCCCCACCTGCTCTTTGGGCACCCTCGGCTCCCTCTTGCCCGTGTCAGTCCTGTCCGCTCGGGCCCTCCCGTGCCTGCCGTCCCACCCCTTTCGCCTGTCGCCTTATTTTGAGGAATGGGTGGGGTGGGGATGTGGGTGGTTGGACAAGGAAGGAGTAGTGGGTTCCATCCGATAAAGAGCAGTGAGAGGAAGCCTAATCATAGCAGCCCCCTCCTGCTCCTGATCTGATTTCGCTCCTCCTTGCCCTTCCCTCCTTGCCTGATTCGTTTCAGGGAGCCATTCCCCTTCACCACTGTTGGAGGGCAGGTGAGAGAGGACTGACTGCTTTGGAGAGTTTGCCAGGCTGTGCCTAGGCCAGCATCCCAGGGAAGGGTCTCTGGAATGAAATGGGCCTTGGGAGATGCTGGCCTCCACCCTTCCCTAGGGAGCCTTCATCTAGGTCACCAGGGCCTCCTGACCTTGGTCTAGAGGAGCACCTCAGTGGCTCACATTCCACCTACTTGGGGACTGGGCCCTGAGCCCTCACCTTCTGCAGTCAGCAGTCTCCTCGGTCCCTAGAAGAGAGGGTGGGGCAGGCTGGCTGGGCTCCCTCCTCAAGCTTCTCACTCCTAAAGAGGGACCTGGCAGGAACCTACACTGTCAGGGGATAGAGACTGGGATAGCCAGTTCACAACTCATCCTTGGTATCCTGGCCCTCAGATCTTCCTGGGAACTGGCTGGGGTGATGGTACAGTCAGAACCAGGAGACTGCTCTCGCCTCTCCATCCTATTCCCTCCCTACCGTTTTCAGATGACTTAGGTTTCCTGCCCCATATTACGTTTCTGTTTGGGCAGAATTCCCATTCCCCACCCAGCATGTGAGGAAGCCCAGGGCTCCTAAGAACCCTGGGGCAGAGCTGGGTGGGGGTGTCTCTGAAAAGGAAGGACTGAGGCCTGGAGACTAGAAGCTGAGAGCAGCAATCTGTTTCCCCTCTCTGATTAAAGCCTGCCTCCAACTTGGTCTGTCTTTCTTTCTGCCAAACATATCATGCATTTGTACAGATAAACACACAGCTGAAGATTACACAACCTGACCATCCACAGTGTCAGCAAAGCCCTCGATGCAGAAATGTTGATCTTCGAGTGAGATACACAGGATATGAGACTCATTCACACTCCATCCATGCACAAATGATGGAAGCCTGTCTACTGCTCATGCATGTACACATACTCTTCTACTCTGACTTTTTCCTGCATTTGACTAGGACTTTCAAGAAGTGTGTGGAAGGTGACGGTTGTCACATGGGTTATCTGAACTCAATTCAGCATCCACTGTTACCAAAATGGGACAGACATAGGTCAGCACTCAGTTCACTGGGACCCCTTCCTGATAGTAACTACAAGCAGTTGGAGAGACTCCTGGGGAAGGCAGAGAGAAGATTCCCGTTCTATAACTCACATTGTCTCATGGAAAACCCTAAAACTTGAGCACAGAGAGAGACTTAAGTGAGTTGCTAAGGACCCCTGAGTCATCAACAACTATGTCTTAGCCCCCTCCACTTGGAAAATAAGGTTTCAGTCCTAAATTGTTTCGAGAGTTCCTGGCTATTTCTAGTCTCTTTAGCCCTAGCTGCATTCCAGTCTCTTCCCTCCCTGGCCACCAGGGTGAAAGGGGAGGACTGCTCAGAGAGACTGTTTCTGGGCCTCTGGGCCCCTAGCTGTATCCCTTGATAGCAGAAGGACTCAGAGAAGCTCCTGTCCTCCCCAACTACACGCCTCATGTGAACTCTTGGCCGGAGACTGCAAAGGTGTCTGCTGACCCAGGGTGAGCAGAGAGAGTTCCCAATCATTACAAGCCCATCAGCTCTGCTCTGTAGGCCTGCTGATGCTGACAGGGAGAGAAGGTTGAGAAGGTCCTGGCACACTCAGATCAGAGCTATTCCCATTCTCCTCTTGCCTGTTCTCCAATAGAACCACCAATTCTCTCCTGAGTTCTTGTACTCCTGTTAGAAGCTGCTGACTTAAAGAGATCCAGAACCTCCAGGTGATGGTGGTGTCACACGCCTTATTCTTAGCACTTGGGAGGCTGAGGGAGGCCTATCTCCATAAGTTGGAGGCCAGCCTGGTCTACAGAGTGAGCTCCAGAATAGCGAGCTCCAGAATAGTGAGCTCCAGGATAGCCAGGGCTACTAAGAGAAACCCTGTCTCGAAAAACCAAAGGAAAAAAGGGAGGAGAGATATCCAGAACCTTAAGTGTGTTAGGGTGAGATAGGGCCTAGAGACAGGAAGCCAGAAACATCTGGCTCCTGGGACCAAAAGCTGAATTTGGCAGATAGTTGTACCCCAGAGTGGGGCCAAAAGGACTCAGGAGCCCTAGAACCTCTGATATTTGGGACTGCCTGTCAATGAGACAAGGTTTCTCTAAGAAGTCCTAGCTGTCCTGGAACTCACTTTGTAGACCAGGCTGGCCTCAAACTCACAGAAACCTGTCTGTCTGTACCTCCCGAGTGCTGGGATTATAGGCATACATCACCACTGCCCGGCTTGTCAGTGGCTTTTGACAGTTGCCGTCACTGTAGGAAATAGGCCAAGGAAACAGTTGAACCCTGCAGGTATGGTGAACCAGAGTAAGAGACCAGGTCCAACTTCCAGCTCTGCTGTTAATTCATGGTGTGGCCTTGGACAGACCACTTCTACTTCCTATCAAATGGGAGCAGTGGGTCCTTTGGGTATCTTCCAAAGTTATGAAGATTGGTCTGGAGAGAACCAGAAAACTGAGGCTCAGAACCTTAAGCATGTTGAGGCCTAAGGCAGAGAGGGCTTAAGGACCTTGACTTACCTCAGCTCAGCTGGTGTGGGAAAGTGGGTTAATAGATGAGTTTGTGCAAGTCCCTAGCTCACCCTACCTACCTACCATCCACAGATGGACCCTGTACAGAAGGCTGTGCTCTCACACACATTTGGAGGACCCTTGCTCAAGACCAAGCGGCCAGTCATTTCCTGTAATGTCTGTCAAATCCGATTCAATTCTCAGGTAAGAAGGCTAGCTGCTACCTACTGGTGAGTGGTGGGGCAGCCATGGGAGCTTGAGTGAGGAGCACTGACTAAGGGGGTGTTGGGAGAGAATGGAAAACCTGTGGTGGGGGCAGGAGTTAGTGGAAGACACTTGAGACAAGTGGTCACTATGTTTTGGTTGCTTTTTTTTTTAATGTGTGTGTGTGTGTGTGTGTGTGTGTGTGTGTGTGTGTGTGTGTGGTGGTAGGTATTAAATTTAGGGCCTTGCACACAGTAGACATACCACTGAGCTGCGTCCTCAACCTTTTTTCTTTTTATTTTCTTTTATAATACAAGGTTTCTTTATGGAGTCTTAGAACTGGCCTCTAACAGAGATTTGCCTGCCTTTGCCTACCAAGTATTGGGATTAAAGGGGTGCACCACCACTGCCCAGCTCTTTTTTTTTTTTAAACAAGGTCTCTCTACATAGCCCTGGCTGTCCTGGAACTCACTAGCATATGCCACCACACCCAGACCAGCTTCTGGCTCCTTTTTATATTTTTTTATTTTGAGACATGGCTTTAGAAGTTTCCCAGGCTCGCTCCAGCTTACTCTGGCCTAGATAGGCCTTGAACTTTCAATCCTCCTGTCTCCGCCTCATACGTAGCTATGATTACAAACCTGTGCCACCAGACCTGGACATTGCTGTGTGTTCTGTCAGAAAGTAGACAAAACCTCCAAGGCTGGCTGGCCCCTTTGTCCCTTGGGGCTGAAGCACTCCCTACTCAGAAAGAATAGGGAAGGTGTATGACCTCTAGCCTTCCATCCTAGGCACTGAGTCTGGCCTCTTTGGCTCTCCAGAGAGCCCAAGTCCCCTTTGGCATCTGCTGAACGACCCTTCCCACATCCATCCAACCTCCACATACGTCCTTTCTAACTTCCCCCCAAATCACATTGAAAGTCTGATCTCTACACCCTCCTTGGATTTTGCCCATGAGGAGAATCCTTCCAGATTTCCCCCCTCTAAAACCCCATCAGGATTTCTGTTATGTCCAGACCATGCAATGTGCAGGCCCTAAAGCTTTGGGAGGAAACAGCAAAGTCTTATTCTGCTGAGTAGGGGGAAAACATACTGTTTCTCTCTTCAGCCCGTGTACACATATACACAGGCACCTTACAGCTGGGCCCTGTACACCAAGGCTCTACTCCTGTCAATCTTGTTTTCCTGCCTATCCACACCTGTATTTCTATCCCTGTTTAGGTGACCTTTTGACTTTAAGATTACACGTTCTTAGCTGTGGTACAAATGGGAGAGGAGGGGATGGGCATGCAGTGGGTGGGTGGAGCCAGAACCAAACTAGAATCTGGACTCACTGCTTAGACTCCAAGCATCCTCTCTCTGAACCCTGACTCCATTTTCTGGTGGAGGGAAAAGACTGGAGGGATAGAAAGCCGGTAACAGGCTGGGGGGATGGCTCAGTGGTTAAGAGCACTGGCTACTTTTCCACGGTACTCAGGTTCAATTTCCAGCACCCACATGGCAGCTCACAACTCTCTGTAACTCCAGTTCCAGGGTATCCAACACCCTCATACAGACATACATGCAGGCAAAACCACAGTGTACATGAAATAAAAATAGTTAAAAAAAAAAAAAAAAAGACAGCCAATAGCAGGCAGCTCTCCCTTCTTTCTCCCCACAGAGTCTCTGTTTTGACAGCTGTCTCTGCTGCTGTCCCGTCTCCAGAGCTGAGCTGGAGGCCAGGGTCCTCCACGGTGTCCATGGAAGCTCCAGGAAAATGAGGTCTAGGAGGAGTATCAGGACAGTGCTAGTGAAAACCACAGAGCAGACCGAAGAACGTGGGCTTCTAGGCCTGGTGTCTGAGATGCCAATGAGTTGCGAGTCCCACCTTTCCCCAGTTCAGTATTCTCTTGCAGGCTTGAGGATCTCTTTCTCTACTCAGGACTAGTCATCAGCCAGGTCCTGGGTGTGGTGGTGGAATGTAGTCTGGACTAGGTCAGGGTCCAGATTCCCAGGGACTCAAGCTTGAGAAGCTCATCTGAGCCACAGCTATAACCAGACATGTCAGCATGGGCTCTACACAGCAGGGGTATAGGCAGAGCATACTACAGCCTGCTGAGGCCGCCCTGAGACCTGAAGGAGCTCTGCAGGATGTAGTAGATAAAAGGTCATCTCAGACTCTGTGTTCTTCCTCCATCCTTGAAGAGCCAGGCTGAGGCACACTACAAGGGTAATCGCCATGCCCGAAGAGTCAAAGGCATCGAGGCTGCCAAGACCCGAGGCAGGGAGCCTAGTGTCCGGGAATCAGCAGACCCAGCTCCAGCAGGCAGCACCCCCCCAAGTGGGGATGGTGTAGCCCCTCGTCCAGGTGTGTCTGAATCCCCCTCACACTTCTCAACTGATCTGTCTTTCTGTTCTTTCCCAATTCCCAGAACTCTCCCTCTGCTCCTCTCCTCCCTCCATCCCCACTCCCAATGACACCCAAGGTGAGTCCTGGAGCCAGGCATAGTGATGTCAGAATTCCATCCTGTCACCCCACCCACCCTCCTCAGCTCTTTTCAACAGAGTCCCTACTGTCTGTCTTCTCCGCTGCCCAGTGACTCAGCGAGGGGCTAGGGTGAGGCTGCCAGACCCAGCTCTCCCAGCAACAGGGAGGCATCCGTCTAATCCAGATGAAGCCCTCTGTGCTAGCCAAAGGGAACAGGACATCAGAACCTACCAGCTTCCCTGGAGATTAAGGTCATGTGTACAAGACTCCCTAAATGATCTTGGATGGACCTGTGAACTTCTTGAAACAAAGTTAAGAAAGAAAAACTTAAAAATCTTTGAGGTCTATTTCAGCTTTTCCAAAAGCAACCTCACATTTGTTTTCCCCTCATGCCTGATGGCCATCCTCCACCATACTTCCAAGGAACTGGGACTGAGGGAATCCAGGGACAGAAAGATATCAGTCACCCCACCCTGGGATTACCACAGATCTCAGTCATGGCCAACTCCAGAGAGACGTAACATTCCCTTGTCCTCATTTCCTCTTATTCTGGCCTGTCTTTCTTGCCCCACCCTAAAAATAATGAGAAACAGGCGTCTCTATCACCAGCTTGGGATCCAGGCAGGTCTCCACTATGGCCACAGGCACACACACACACATATGCAACCAACCCTCTGGCATTCAAAGATGTAGGGACCAGACCTGATTTCTAATTGTGCTCTGGCTGCTTCTGAGTCTGATCATCTTAGTTTAGTGAATTAACACCTCTATAAAATAAGGATGGGCAGAGCTGGGGATGATGACCTTTCTTGACTACTATTGTTGTAGATGCTTTACATACACCACTCATTTAGTCCCTGCACACTTTCTGAGGACATAGGGTAGATGTTATGCACACTGCTTTCACAAACCATGATGTCCTGTCCAGTTTGGGATGAGGATGTGCTGTCTGGTTTGGAATGAAGATGAAGGATGTCATGAATGAGTAGAAGACACAAAGGATGGGTCATAGCATGGACAAGCACACACCTCCAGGGGTTAGGAATTCTTCCACCTCCTGCTCCTACCACAACCCTCCCCATGACCCGGAAACTGGATCAGCTAGTGGAGCAGGAGTGGGAGTGCTAGAGTTTCCCCCGCAGAAGCAAGAACCCAGTGCAGAGGCCTGAGGCCTGTGCATCTTTAATCAAGCCATGAATTATAGAGCAGCCTGGATCCTTGCTTCTTCCCTCTCCGGTTCGTGTTTCTGTTTCCCTCTGCTGCGCTTACATCTGTCTATCCTGACTTCTCCTCCTCCTGGCTCTGCCCCTTCCTGTTGCTCCTTGGTGTTCTCCATGAGGGTCAGGGAGGGGTTTGGGGAGGGCTTGTCCTGGCAAGAAGCTCAGGCTGGCCAGCAGGCCATGGTGGGATGAATCCTGGGTCTCTGCCTTTCCCCCGGGCTGGGCAGGCTGCCAGCTTTACCCTAAAGGTGTCCTGGTTACCCCTTGGCTAGCCTCAGCTTTGGGGGAGTGAGCCAGGCATTGCAATCACACATCCAGCCAGTGGCAGCTGAATGGAATTTGGCTGTGGCCCAGGGCATGAGAACACGGCTGTTGTAACAGGGTGGGGACTGACTCCTGGGCTCTTACCCTCGAGGAAATGGGGGTGGGTCTGCACATGAAGAGCCATTTGGGATGACCCCATGTTTCTTACCAAACAGTTTCCACGGAGAATGGCCTGGGTCCAGCTCCAGGATCCCCAGAGAAACAGCCTGGCTCCCCATCCCCTCCCAGTGTTCCAGAGTCTGGACAGGGTGTTACCAAGGGTGAAGGGGGAACTCCAGCCCCAGCTTCCCTGCCTGGGGGTAGCAAGGAAGAAGAGGAGAAGGCTAAGCGTCTGCTCTACTGTGCTCTGTGCAAGGTGGCTGTGAACTCCCTGTCCCAGCTTGAGGCACATAACAAAGGTATGGGTACTCTGCTGCCAACCAGTCTCCCGTCCTCAGCCTATTCCCACCCCACTCTGCATCCTGCCTCCCTTGCCTTCTAGCATAGCTGGGTCCTCTAAGACCTACCAGCCTGTCTCCTTACCCAGCTATCTCCCCTATTCCTTAGTCTCTTGCTTCCTCATTCACCTTCCCCTTTCCCCAGACCCCCTTGTGCTTGGGAGAATCTCAAAGGACTCCAAAAAATCCCACACTTGCCTCATTCATTCACACATTCTAACTGGGAAGGTGGTGGACATTTGAGGCCTGGTAGGCCTGGAGAATTTTTCATCTGCCCTCATCTTTCTCGGTGGGCCAGGTACTAAGCACAAGACAATTTTGGAGGCCCGAAGTGGTCTGGGGCCCATCAAAGCTTATCCTCGACTGGGGCCTCCCACTCCTGGGGAACCAGAGGCTCCTTCCCAGGACCGAACCTTCCACTGTGAGATTTGCAACGTCAAGGTCAATTCCGAGGTCCAGCTGAAACAGGTGAGACCTACACCCATCCCAGGGTATCTGAGGAACTTGACCCACTGAAGGGAAGGGAGCTTGGGTAAGGGCCACTCAAAAGGAAGTATGGCCGGGTGCGTAGCTGTGGCCCTACCTCTGGGGGTTACTTTTTGCTAAAAGCTCACAGCCCCACTACCCACTGTACCACAGCACATCTCCAGCAGGAGGCACCGAGATGGCGTGGCCGGGAAGCCCAATCCTCTACTGAGCCGTCACAAGAAGCCTAGGGGCGCTGCGGAGCTGGCGGTGAGGCCTGGATGCTGGGGAATTGGGCTTTGGGAAGACCAGGAGAGTTGGAAAGGAATCTGGGCAAGCCGGCAGAGGCTGGGCTTGCGGGACCACTAGCCCGATCTCTGTCTCCCTCTCTTTGCCTGCTGCAGGGCACACTGACTTTCTCCAAGGAGCTGCCCAAGTCCCTGGCCGGTGGCCTGCTCCCCAGCCCTCTGGCGGTGGCTGCGGTGATGGCCGCTGCAGCAGGCTCTCCGCTGTCCCTGCGCCCGGCTCCAGCCGCACCTCTTCTGCAGGGACCACCGATCACACATCCTCTACTCCACCCCGCCCCAGGACCCATCCGAACTGCGCACGGACCCATCCTTTTCTCCCCCTACTGACCTCAACCCTGAACCCCTCCCACTGAATCCCCCACCTCCAGCCGGGACCCAGGCCTCGGGCTCCCAGCCCGCCCCTCCTCCCGGCGCTCCCTGAATGGTCTCTCCTTCCCCCCACCCCGAGGTACGGGGTTCCAGGAAAGGGGAGGGGTAGCGGGGGAGGGGGGCTTAAGAAGGGGGGGAACACCCCAGATCTCAGGGAACCCCGCCCCCTGTCCTTCCCTCTCCCCTAGAAAAGAGGGGGGCCGTCTCACCCCCGAGCCCCCTCGGAGACACCCCCTCCCAAAAGCCATGTCCATCCAACCCTTCCCCTCCAAACCTAGCACAAAACGGGGTTCACAAGCCATGGTCGGGGCCCGGGGGGAGAACATGGATTTTCTTGGCAATAAGCGGACTCTGGGACTCCGGCCCCCCTACCCCAAACTAAAGCGCTTCCGTGAACAATCCCGTCCTCCGCAGGGGGAGGGGAGCAGGCGGGATCCTGGGTCCCTCATAAGCACTTTGGTTTTACCGCCTGCAACCTCACTGTGCCCGCCCCGCACCATGCCCCATCCCCAGGTCCAGTAGGGCCCATCATCGCAGGGGCAGCACTTGGGGGCGTCTCAGGCACTTGGGTGGGACCAAGGAGATGCCCTCATAGACCCTTCCCTCACCTTCCTCCCCGGTCCGGGTTCCATTCTTTTCACCAGCACCCATCGCCCAAGGGGTACCAAGGGGGGCAAGGGGTGTCCAGTCCAAGCCCACCCCCGCCTCGCCTTCCGCAAAACTGTGAGCAAAAAGCAATAGAAGCCTCGCCCCCGCCCGCCCCACCCCTTTCCGCAGGGTTTGCCGTCTGTAGCCTCCCTATCCCAATCCCTAGACCTCATGGCTGCCCCCTCCCGTGACACCTCCACTGCACAACTCGGGCGGGGGCGTGACCCCCAACCTGTCCCTTCTGTGGTTTCCGTGTGGTCAGCCCTTCCAGCGCCGACCCGGGATGGGGACCGGCCCCCACTGGCCCTCCCCTCCCCATGGACTCTTTCTGCTTGACAATGTAGCAACCCCGGCCCCCCACCTTCGCCCTCCCTCTTTCCCTCTCCTTGACAATAAAGTCTGGATTCGTTCTGCCCTCCGTGCCCAGGACTCAAACTGTCTTTGCTTGCTGTTTGGGAAGCCCGACAACCAAGGAGGAGGACGGGAAACGAGATTGGAAAGAGGTTGTGTGAAGCCAGCAGAGACCGGGCTCGTGTGTGTAAACTTGGCCAGAGGGAATCCTGAGCCAAGGCTGTTGAGAATTCTCTACAACTCCACTAGGCGGCGCTAAGAACGCAGAAAAGTAGTCTTCTGTTCCATTAGAGTTTCTCACAATTCTAAGGAGAGGGGTCTAAACTCAGACAAAGGAAAGAACCAGGCTTTTGTGTCTATAATGGAGACCCACACCAACAAAACAGACAGAGAAAGCAGGGATAGGCCTCCTATACTGACTCAGGATCCATCTTTGTCCTGCATGAACCTCAGTTTTCGACCAGCAAGCAGGCTTGAGTTTTAAGGATCCTTTGAGACCTCATGATCTAAGACCATCCAGGCTGCACCCTCTACAGATCTACAATACTCTCTCATCAGGCCCCAAGTGCCCTGTGTCTTGGGGCACTGGGTAACTCTGCAACCTCAGAATCCAGCCCAAACACATAATCCCATAATTGTGAGTGACATACCTCTCTACCCCATGCCCTCATGCCATGCCATCCAGCTCTACTGGGTAGTGGGCAAGAAAGCCAAAAAGCCCAGACTCAAACCCAGAGTCTGCACTGGTCCCCTGGGTGGTTGTCTCACTTCTCTTCCCCACTTCCCAGTCTTGCAGAAGACAGGAGGGAGGGTAGGATGTTGATTGAAAGAGGAAGGAGAGGTATGTTTATCAACTGAAGTGGGGCCCCAGCCCAGCATATAGGGTTTCTACTTTGGAGCTCAAGAAAAAGCAGAGACTAGGGCTGGGGAGATGGTTCCGTGTTTAAGAGCACTGGCTGCTCTTCCAGAGGATGTGTGTGCAATTCCCAGCAACCACATGGCAAGTGAGTAACTCCAGTCCCAGGATACCTAAAGCCCTCGTCTGGCCTCCCTGGGCAACAGGCATGCACATGGTGCACAGACATACATGCAGACAAAATACCCATACATATGAAAAATACATTAAAGACAGAGATGAGAGGTTCTGAAGGATGAGGGCAATGGCAACCCTTTAGAGGAAGGAATGGAGGAATGAGGGGCTCATGAGTAAGGGGCTTACTACCAACTCTAAGGACTTTAGTCCTTAATCCTTAGGACCCAGCTCCCTCAAGTTGTCCATCTGTACTGTGACGTGTACATTCCTCTCTCCCCTGCCTAAATAAATAAATAAATAGAAATGTAAATAGGCTGATGTAGGGAAGATAGCAGGGAGGGACTAGAAGAAATGAGATGGAGAGGCTGGGAAACTGACATGCCCCAAACTTGATGTTTCAAAATGGAATATATCACTCGCTCCCTCTCTCTAAGTTTGTTCCTCCTGCCATGTTCCTTATCCTTGCTTTTGGTGCTAGGAATTGAACGATAGGTATTCTACCATTGAGCCACACCCTAGATCTTCTGTCTCATTAATTGGCAGCCCCACCAACCCACCACAAAACAGGGAGTCATCATTTGTTTGTTTTTTATATATAATTTAATTTAATTTTACATATCAGCCACAGATTCCCTGTCGTCCCACCCCCCCCCCCCCGTGCCCTTCTCCCAGCCCATCCCCCCCCATTCCCATCTCCTCCAGGGCAAGGAGTCCCCTGGGGATTCAGCTCAGCCTGGTAGATTCAGTCGCAGGTTTAGTCTCCTCCTCCTTTCACCCAGGCTGAGCAAAGTGTCCCCACATAGGCCCCGGGTTCCAAACAGCCAGCTCATGTACTGAGAACAGATCCAGTCCCGCTGCCTGGGGACCTCCCAAATGGTTCAAGTTAATCAACTGTCTTACTTATCCAGAGGGCCTGATCCAGTTGGGGGCTCCTCAGCTATTGGTTTATAGTTCATGTGTTCCCACTAGTTTGGCTATTTGTCCCTGTGCTTTTTCCAATCATGGTCTCAACAATTCTCGCTCATACAATTCTCCTTCATCTTTCTTGCCGATTGGACTCCCAGAGCTCCACCTGGGACCTGGCCGTGGATCTCTGCATCCACTTCCATCAGTCATTGGATGAGAGTTCTAGCACAACAGTTCGGGGGTTCGGCCATCCTATCACCAGACTAGGTCAGTTCGGGCTTTCTCTCAACCATTGCCAGTAGTCTATTGTGGAGCTATCTTTGTGGATTTCTGGGGACCTCTCTAGCATTTTGCTTCTTCCTATTCCCATGGGGTCTTCATTTATCATGGTATCTCTTTCCTTGTTCTCCCTCTCTGTTCTTGATCCAGCTGGGATCTTCCAGTCCCCTAAGCTCTCTTTCCCCCAACCTCTGCCCTTCTTTACACCCCACCCACCCACCCCTATCATGTCCAGGTTGTTCATGTAGATCTCATCCATGTCTCTGTCATTGGGCGATCCCTGTGTCTTTCTTAGGGTCCTCTTTTCTAGGTAGCCTCCCTGGAGTTGTGTAGCAGTCTAGTCATCTTTGTTTTACATCTAGTATCCTCCTATGAGTGAGTACATACTGTGTTTGTCTTTTGTTTTACATCTAGCATCCACCTGTGAGTATATACCATGTTTGTCCTTCTGAGTCTAGGTGACCTCGCTCATCTTAGTTTGTTTTTGAAACAGTCTCAGTTTGTTCCCAGCCTGGCCTCAAAATGCCAGGAAGTCCACTGCTTCTGATTCCTAAGAGCTGGGATTGCAAGCAGGAGTCAACAGCCTGGATCACTTAAGCATCTGTGGTTTTATTTTGTTTTGGTATGGCTTTATGAGACAGGGATTCTCTGTGTACCCTGAGCTATCCTGAAACTCAATACTATCCTTGAACTCAGAGATCTGCCTCTGCCTCCTGAGTGTTGTGCCTCAATTTATTTATTTATTTTAAGGAGGGGTCTCCTGGAGCCTGGGCTAGCCTCAAATTTACTTAGTAGTTGAAGATGACCTTGAACTTCTGATCTTTCCGCCTCCTAAATGCTGGGATTACAGGTATGTAATAACATACTTGCATACTTGGTTCATACAAGTCTGAGACTTGAACCCAGGACCTTATACATTCTGGGCAAGCATTCTACCACTGACTTATCTTTTTTTTTTTTTTTTCATTTCTCTGTGTAACATTTTTGGTGTCCTGGAACCCGCTCTGTAGACCTGGCTGGCCTTGAACTCATTGAAATCCACCTGCCTATGCCTCCCAATGCTGGGATTAAAGGTTTGCACCACCACCAGCCAGCCAAATTTACTTTTTGTTTGGAGATAAATTCCCATTCACTAAAATTACCAAGGCTGGCCTAGAACTCACTATGTAACCCTGACACATCTTAAAAACTGTGATCCTCACTGAGCGGTGGTGAAGCACGCCTTTAATCCCAGCACTTGGGAGGCAGAGGCAAGTGGATCTCTGTGAGTTCAAAGCCAGCCTGATCTACATAATGAGCTCCAGGTCAGCCAGGACTACATAAAGAGACCCTGTCTCAAATAAAAAACTTTATTGCATTTACTTATGTGTGTGTTTATAGATGCACATGTCACACAGAACTTGTATGGAAGTTGGAGAACAATTTGCAGGAATTGATTCTCTATTTCTGTCATGTAAGTCCTAAAATACAACTCAGGCCATGGCAAGTGCCTTTACAGGTTGAACCATCTTGCCAGTCCCAAACCCATATCTTTTGATCTGAGAAGTGGAGACTTCTCAGATGTACTGAAGTGTCATTTGGGACCATCTCATGTAAATCATCTCCGGACTCTGAAGAGAAGAAAGGAACTGTTATTACAAAACAAGCCTAAGCTCTCCGGTTTCAAGTTCAATGGTTCTACTAGAACCTGGTCTTGGTTTCTGACCTCTTGAGAAATGGCCCAGTCAGGTGTGGTAACTCATGCCTATACTCACAGTACCCAAATAGCTGAGGCAGGGGAATCTCTGGAGTTCTAGGGTAGACTGGGATAATGAGTCAGACCCTGTCTCAAACAAACAAAAACAGAAGTGGTCTGGTGGATCTGACATTGTCTCCCTGCTCAACAGTTCTCAGCAATGACCTTAGAGAGGCCCTGCCTCATAGAACGGAAGGAAACTTCATTTGGGTTTCAGGAAGGATAAAGAAAAGGATGAGACAACTCTGGAGTAAGTTGCAGGGGAATTTCAACAGAGAAGCTCAGACTTTAGTAGGCAAGATAAAATTAGTGGGACTGGCTGGAGGTGGGGAAGGAAGTGGCTAAGGTTGGGTAACTAGGGAGTTTCTTATTCTTTTGGTCTAACATGGTAGGAGGCATTATATGTCCAGCTGGAAGGCTGACTGCTCCCCATAAAGGCTGGAAGCCTGACTGCCCCAAGAAAGGCCTGCTCTTTAGGTGAGCTAGACTTGGTTTACTGAAGAAAGTGTGAAAATTGGCAACCTCAGGTAAGCATATTGTGTGTACACTCGTGTGTGTGTGTGTGTGTGTGTGTGTGTGTGTGTGTGTGTGTGTTACACAGTCTTACTTTCTTAATCCTCTCATTTTCCAGGTAGTTACAATCAGAAATTTTAAGGTCAGGAGAATAGTGGTACAGGTCTGAGGCTAGAGAATCACTGTGAGTTAAGGCCAGCCAGAGCTACATAACAAGACACTATCAAAAAACAAAAAAAGAAACAAAGAAAGATCAGGGCTCTATTTTGCAGAAGGAGGAGCAGAGGACAAGGGACTCCTGGCTGGTCTTCAGGAACTGGGAAGGAATTCTGATGGAGGCCCCAGGTTCATGGGGAGCATCCCACATGTATTGAAGGGGCCTGGCGTTTAGGGAAACAGAGAATTAACGTTTCTGGAAGGGACCATTAATTTAGGAAAGAAATCTAAGGATGTGAAAGGAAGGACAGAGAGCTGGGAACTTGGAGATGAAGTGGTGTGACAGGGGCTTTCCAGAATTGTAAAGTTCTAGGTGCAGAGCAGGTGTGGGGGACACAGCTGTCCAAAGCAGGCAAGATGAAGAGTGAATTCTCATTCCATCTCTCTCTCCTCTCCCTTCAGTCTCCATCATGTGGAACACCTCGGATGCCAACTTCTCCTGTTACCATGAGTCTGTGTTGGGCTATCGTTACTTTGCAGTTCTCTGGGGTGTGGTAGTAGCTGCGACAGGCACCGTGGGCAATGTACTCACCCTGCTGGCATTGGCCATCCGTCCTCAGCTCCGAACTCGCTTCAACCTGCTCATTGCCAACCTCACCCTGGCTGATCTACTCTACTGCACGCTCCTGCAACCGTTCTCTGTGGACACATACCTCCACCTCCATTGGCGCACAGGCGCCATCTTCTGCAGAATATTCGGGCTCCTCCTCTTTACTTCCAATTCTGTCTCCATTCTCACCCTCTGTCTCATTGCTCTAGGACGCTACCTCCTCATTGCCCACCCTAAGCTCTTTCCCCAGGTTTTCAGTGCCAAGGGGATCGTGCTGGCGCTGGTGGGCAGCTGGATCGTGGGGGTGGCAAGCTTTGCCCCACTCTGGAATGTGTTTGTCCTGGTGCCAGTGGTCTGCACCTGCAGCTTTGATCGCATTCGAGGCCGGCCTTACACCACCATCCTCATGGGCATCTTCTTTGTGCTTGGGCTCAGCAGTGTGGGCGTCTTCTACTGCCTCATCCACCGCCAAGTGAAGCGTGCGGCTCGAGCGCTAGACCAATACCGGCTGCAGCGAGCCAGCATCCGCTCTCACCAGGTGGCTGGGACAAAAGAGGCCATGCCTGGCCACTTCCAGGAGCTAGACAGCGGGCTTGCCTCAAGAGGACCCAGTGAGGGGATTTCATCTGAGCCAGTCAGTGCTGCGACAACTCAGACCCTGGAAGGTGACTCGTCAGAAGCGGGGGGCCAGAGCACCAGAAAGGCAGCCCAGCATATTGTAGAGAGAGGCCTTTCTGAAGCGCATCACAGGCCCCAGGAAGCTGCAGGAGCGCGCAGAGCCCCGAATGCTCCATCGGAGTTCGGGAAGGTGACGCGCATGTGCTTCGCAGTGTTCCTATGCTTCGCCCTCAGCTACATCCCCTTCCTGCTGCTCAACATTTTGGACGCCAGGGGCCGCGCTCCGCGGGTAGTGCACATGGTGGCTGCCAACCTCACCTGGCTCAACAGCTGCATCAACCCTGTGCTCTACGCAGCCATGAACCGCCAGTTCCGCCACGCATATGGCTTCATCCTGAAACGCGGGCCACAGAGTTTCCGTCGGTTCCATTAGAGCTGTTAGTTCATTCACCAGGGCAGGCCAGCATCAGGAGTGGCCCACAGAGGGCAGGCCCTGCCTTTCAGTCCTTGGACATTTTCACAGACAACCTCAGTGGTGTGGGTGTACACTGCTTTCCCATCCAGGAATCAATGTGTCAGCCCTGCGTTGTGCTAGGTTGATTATTAATAAATGCGTCTCACTCTGCGTGCACGTGTGTGTGTGAGTGTGTGTGTGGGGGGGTCTTCCCTGGTCTCTTTCCACCTTAGTTTTCTCACTGAACCTGGAACTCAGAAATTTGGCTAGATTGGCTGGCCAACAAGCTCCAGGTATCCTCCTGACATAGCCTCACCGATGCTGGGATTACAGCCATGCACAGCTCTTACATGTGTGCAGGAGATCCAAACACAGGTCCCCATGTTTGCAGAGTAAGCATTTCACTGACCTGCCCGTTTTTCTAGCCCCACATTGCACGCTTTTAACGCCCAGGAGTGGTTACCTGGGAGAGAAAGATCTAAGTCAGGATCAGAACTGGAACCAGTAATTGAGGCTTTGGGATGTGTTAGGGCAGTTTAGAGAGCAGCTATCCAGGGATAGACACAGCCTATGACTGACAGGGTTCTAGGTTGCAGGACATGTATGGTACTTGGAGAGAATTAGCTTTCTCTCTCCCTTTTTATTTTTTCCTTTAAGATAGTTTTGCAATGTAGCCCAAGCTGCCTTCAAATTTGAGACCTTCCTGCCCTAGCCACAGCCCGATTACAGGTGTGTGTCTTTTTCCTTAATAAAACAGCCCTCACCACTCACCACTGCTGCCAGAATACCCATCCAGGCCAGGAGGTTTATTCAACACTACGGGTTATACCGCTGAGGTGAATCCTGTCCATTGTGCCCCCAAGCAAGAGGACAGTCAAGGTGGAGACTGTGCTCTGGGAAAATGGAATCGAACTTAGCAGGTGGCAGCTGCACATGGGAAGTTCTCTTCCTCCCATCTTCCTGTCCAGGCCGAAGAAAGCCCAGCAGAAATGTTGGAGGGCACACCCCTGCCATCCCAAGCATTATCATTCTGTAACTATCGCCTGAAAGCACAATGTCCACCAGATGGCGTTGGTTCTCTGCGCTTCCTTTCTGACTTCCGGTTGAGTATTGTAAGTGCCAGCAAGATCCCCCGCCAAGGGTGGAGGCTCAGGATTTGCACCTACACGCATGTGTACACACACACACACACACACACACACACACACACACACACACACCAAGCTTGGAAAGGAAAGTGAAGAATGAGGATGTTTTGGTTTAGGGTTTTTTTTGGTTTTGTTTTTTTATATTTCAGGACAAACAAATATTGCAGGCATGTAATCCTTGCTGAGACCATTGGTTTTTCTTTCTTTTGAAATAGGGAGTCACTATTCGTCTGAGGCTGGCCTTGAATGCTGATCCTCCTGCCTCAGGCTCTGGAAGGTGGGGATTTCATGTGTGAGTCACTATGCCCAGCTACTGGAGTCTCCATCCTTATCTAAGGTGGGACAGAGTAAGGTATTGGGTGAGCACCCACCGTGTGAGTACTGGGGATGGAATGTGAGTTGGGGTTGGCAAGATGCCCCTGCTGCTGTGCCCCCCCCCCCTTTTTTTTTTTTTTTTTTTTTTTTTTTTTTTTGGTTTTTCAAGTCTGGGTTTCTCTGTAGCTTTGGAGGCTGTCCTGGAACTCGCTTGGTAGACCAGGCTGGCCTTGAACTCACAGAGATCCACCTGCCTCTGCCTCCCGAGTGCTGGGATTACAGGCGTGCACCACCACCACCCGGCATGGTGGTGCACGCCTGCAGAGCCAGGTGGATCTCTGTGAGATCAAGGCCAGCCTGGTCTACCAAGTGAGTTCCAGGAAAGGTGCAAAGCTACACAGAGAAACCCTATCTCGAAAAAAAAAAACAAAAAACAAAAAAAAAAAGAAAGAAAGAAAAAGAAAAGAGAAAAAAAGAAAGAAAAAAAAAGAAAGAAAAAGAAAAAAAATTCTCTCTCTTTTTTTTTTTTTTTTGGTGGGGGGAGCTGAGGATCAAACCCCAGGCCTTGAGTTTGCTAGGCAAGCTCTCTACCACTGAGCTAAATCCCCAACTATCCCCAGATGCCTGTTTTGAGACAAGAAAAAAATTAAGTATTGAAATAAGAATAGAAAGACCCCCCTCCCACTCAGGAACTAATCCAGAGCCCGTGTTTCTAGGTGTTCTCCACAGCCAACAAACAAAAGCTGAGGCTCCTGAGACAGGGCAAGACAGCTGCAGGGATGGTGGAACTGAGACCTGACCACGGACTTGAGTGACAAGCTCCATGAACTGGAGACCTCTGCGCCACTCTAGGCTTCAGGTGTCATGCTCTGTAGAAAGCTGAAAATCGGGGGACACTCTTTGTGTAGTGCTAAAACCATGTGAAGATATTTCGTGTTAGCATAAAATTCCCATGACGATCTGTTATACTTTCTTACAAAGGTGAAAGCAAACACCAACAGGTTAATTTGTTCAAAGTCAAAAGGCTATTAAGTGATAAACTGTGGTTTGAGGGCAAAGTCTAACCAGAGCTGTTGCCAGCATTAAGGACTAACCACCACTGAACAGCTGCCTTGCGGGAGCTAGATCAGGTGATCAGGCGAACCCTAAAAGTCCTTCCTGCTCAGTCCTCCCAAGATTCCGAAGGTTGACAGCCCTCTGAAGGCTGGTAAAGGGTTCACTTTTCACATTCCTTGAAGGGAAGGGAACAACGGTAGGGATTGCAATTAGACATCAGACTGACCTCCTAATCTTCAGTTGCGGGGCCGGGGTGGGGGACTCAGAGGACACAAAGAGTCCCGAGACCAAGGACAGAAATTTAGCCTTTCTCCCTTGGGGTGGGGGGCTCCGCACTCATCTCCGTTCCTAATTTCCATAAAGGCCGAGTTAGGAGAGAGGGAACGGAAAACGGCTTTCCTGGGGGTTTTCTCTTGAGGCGCACTGTTGGGATCCGAAGTCAGTGCACGGATCCCCGCGCGAGCCCGCGCACTGTCGTGGCCTCTCTTTGTCCCTCTCCATCAGGGCGTCTCTCGGGCAGACCGCAGTCTCCTGCCCGCCCGCGCCCGCCCGCCCGCGCCCGCGCCCGCGCCCGCCCGCGCCCGCCCGCCCGCGCCCGCGCCCGCCCGCGCCCGCCCGCCCGCGCCTCCCCCACGGCCCCGCCCGCAAGCCCTCGCTCGCGCGCACACATTCTCTCACTTTCGCTGTCTCTCGCAGGCAGATTTATGGTCAGCCCAGAGACTTTCATTGGCCGAGCGCTGACAGGACTTGATTTAACGCCACCTCTCATTGGCTGTTCTTGACAGGCCGATTTACGAGTCGCGTTGCTATTGGCCTGGCGGCCTCGGCCCTGATTTACAGCTTGGTGGGCGCCCAAGGCGGGGGGCGCGGCTGGGAGCGAGGCCGCGCGCCCCTCCCCCGCGCCCGCGCGTGCCCGCCGCGCGTGCCCGCCGCGCCGCTAGAGGAGCAGAGCAGCTGAGCCCCCGGCTGAGCCGGGCCGGAGGCTGGCGGGCCCGAGGCCGGCGGCGCGCACCCCGTGGGAGCCCGGTCGCGTTTGTTGAGCCGGACCCCTCCCACCCCACCCTACCCCCGCTTAGATTTACGAGCTCAAGCTCGGCCTTCAGGAACTGGGAATATTTATGCTTCTTTGAGAGTGAGGTTTGGAGGGTGATAAATAAGGGGCCGCCGGGGCGCGGGGAGGGCTCCTATTTCGGACACGGCTACATTCCCAAGAACCCCACCAGCGGCTCCCTCTAATCTCAAACCAGAGGGAGCTCCGGGTTGGGGGTGGTGGGCGTCTGATGCCAGGAAGAGAGAACGGTTCGATCCTTGAGAGCCTCCTCTGAAGCCTGCAGAGTTTTGCAGCAGATAGGATGGAAGGCAGATCAGGAAGGAACTTTGTGAGCATCCTGTCGTTGTTGGAGACCCTGGAGGGCAGTTACAGCCTTTCTTCAGAGGACCAGGCGGAGTCTGCTGTTCCTGTGCCTCTAAGCTCAGTTGCTGAGGAATGAATTGGGGAGAGGAGCTAGCAAGCAGGTTTCTCCGGGTTGACGTCTCCTTCTCAGAAGGGATTTGAAATCTCCCACTGGGCCCACGGCCTGGATCTTTGGGAAAGGAGGCTTAGGAATGTGGCACCCAGTGCATTTCCTAAGTCTCTGTTCCCAGCCTGTCCACGTCCACTGCTGGCTGAGAATTAAAAACACTCCTTGCCCTGGGCCTCCAGGAAATGGGGTGGGGGTGGGGAGCATCTGCCTAAGGATCGACATGCTTTTCCCAGTCCTCAACCCCTGGCCAGGAGCGTCTTTGCTCTAGACTTGGGGAGGCAGCAGACAAAGGATAGGGGCCATGACATAAGGGAGGTCTACAGAGAACTGGGGGAGCCACCCTGCCCCCACCCATGCCCTGGGTGACACTGGCCTCCGAAAGGATGGCCACAGCATACATACGCACAGGCACCAACTTGCTGCCCCCCTCCGCCGCCCCAGGGAGAGGAGGGAAAGAAAAGGGTCTAGACTGGCCCCTTTAAGAGCCACTTAGGGTCAGAAAGCCTGGCCTGCAGAGAGAGGAAGGAGCTGATGTCAGAAGACGGATGGGCAGCAAGATGGGGATTGATGCTAATGGGGGAGTTAAAGCTAAGTACCCAGACACTCAGAGGGCAAAACTGCAGATCTGTCTTCCTTATGCTCACCTCCCCCCAACACCAAGGCTGTAAATCTGCCTCCTCAATCGAGGAAAGGGGGAGTAAGGAAAAAAGACAGGATCTCCTCTCCCTTTCCCTGCCCCTCCCAATTCTTTTGTTTTCTCCCAATCCATTACCCTTCCCAGTAAAAGTTCCAACTTCTAGCATTTCATCAGAAATTAGACAATGATTGCTCCAAGTTTTCCCCATCAGCCCTGAATAGGAATGGGTTGCTGGTACTGAGGTGAAGGCTCAGTGGCTCTTCCACCTTGCCCTCGCTTGAAGTTTACTCTAGTGTCTGTCCTTCCTTGGACACCAAGATTTTGGAGGGGCCTCCAAGGGCAGCTAGTGGGAGAAGTTCAGGGTCCACCCACAGCAGAGACAGTCTGGTTTCTCGGAACCCCCTGGATCATACTAGCCTCTCCTCCAGCATATCCTGTCTGCTGACTACACAATCTCAGGCTGACTGTGTTTGCTTCAAAGGTAGCTTTCCTTACCCTTTGAGTGCATCTCAGGGAGGAAACCCAGGAGATGGAGCTGGTAACCCCTAACCAATCCTGCTGCCTCATCTTCCAGCAGGACTGTGCCTCCTGTCTTTCAGTACCTCCATTTCCTTTCCTGCTGGTGATCTAACCGGTCTGCCATGTGAGGACCCTCTGTATATTAGAAAATAGTCCTCTGTACCACATCTGGCAGCCTCCTCCCTGATCTTTCTAACCGAAGAAACAACTGGAGGCCTGGTTGCCTATGGTTTCCAGTCCTACTCAATATCCGTAGGAGAATGACCCTGTGACATGAGTCTCATCTGTTTCCCTTTCAAATTTTCCTTTAGAGGCCAAAAATTGCCTCAGGGGCATCTTCTCTGTTTTCAGAGAAAATGAAGAGAGCAAGGCTGAGCAGGAGCCAGGAGAGTCCAGCTTCCTAGCTTCTTGTTTCTGGTCTAGTGTCCCCCTTCTCAGGAAGGTCAGCCCTTGCCTTCAGCTCTGCTCTCTGGCTGCTTCTCCACACTGGTAATAAATCCTGTCTTTGTCTCCCCTCTGACCCAGGCCCCAGGCAGGCTGAGGGTCGGAGTCTGGGGGAGGGGTTGCTGCAGAGGAGGGGGCAGACAAGCAGAGGGGGAGGAGGAGACGGACAGGAGCAGCCGGTGGGCAGCCACGGGGTGTGCAGTGAGGGGATGGGGCCTTCTGATTATTCTGTGGATCTTGAACATCCCAGCAGGCTTGTATTCCAAGTGAGAAAGCCAGGGTTCCTGAGATGTGGAAGTGCCTTCAGAATGGTCCCTGGAGCATCAAGAATACTGAGACATGGCGAGGTGCCTCAAAGGAACAGGCTACTAAAAGGATAATATTGTGGACACCATCCTTTTCAGCACCTCAGGCTCCTACATACATGTGTCATGTGCACATGTGCACATACATGATTTATGACCTGTCAGCATAAAGCAGCCCAGGAGAGCCAGCCTGCCCCTCCTGCGCCACCCCAGACTTTTCTTGCTGTCTTCCCTGCCTCCACCTCCATCCTTTCTTCCTGCTCTAGCCCTGCTTGTGTTCTCTGTAGAGGTTTCTGTCTCTGCCCCTGCCCCCACTGCTTCACGGTCCTTCTTCTGCCCTCCTCCCCTTCCCTTACTTCCTTGGACTCTCCGCGTGTCCAGCTCTGACACTGTCATCCTCCTGCCTCAGTGCCACCATGAACCCTGTTGCACCCCACCAGAGACCTTTGGATGGCAGGTTACAAGGATGGATGGGAGGAAAACAGGATGGGTCCCTGGTTTCGTGGGATCCTGGTGGGTTCTGCTATGGCCAGGAAGTAGAGGACAGGGTGCCTGGGAGGTGAGCAGAGAGAGAAGTACCATGTGGAAAAGAACCTAGGGAAACCCAGGAAGACACCAAAGGGTAAACACCGAAGAAAGAAGGGCAAGGGCTTGGAGTTCCTGAGTGTTTGGGGTCCGACTGAAGGGGCAGATGCCTGTGGGGTTAGCTGAGACCCAGCTGGAGACACAAGGCCTGGAGACACGGCCAGACACGTGAAACTTGGATGTACATAGCACAGCCACAGTCATAGTCTCTGGTCTACCTAGGAACTTCTCAGAGGCCCCAGACCCCTGCATCTAGTTCTGGAATGCTGGTCCCATTCTGTTAACCTACTCCGCTCCTGTCCTCCCCTGTTGAGAATGACATCAGCTATGGCTGCCACAGTCCTCAGTCCCGCTGCTGATTTCTCTCCCAGGGGTGCAGCAAGGGTGTCACCCTTCACCCACTCATTCCTTCTTCAGTCAGAGGGGGAGCCAGAGATCCCCCAGCCCAGGGCCCCGCAGCTCGAAGTGGGAGGAGGCTTCCTGGTCTTGGTTGGAAAAGAGGGGAGCATGGGCACGGGGGTGGGATGTGGGGGGGACCTGAAGGGGGGCACTTGAGGAGACTGCAGCAGTAAATCACTCTGTGGGGGGCTCCCTCTGCCTGAGCTCAGTGGGGTGGGGAAAAGAGAGACAGTGGGGTAGGGGCAGCACAGGGAATCGCCACATCTGGCAGGCAGGTGTCTGGCACTGTTCAGATTGCAGTCTCTTTCCCAGCCAAAGGGGAAAAAGGGAGGAGGGCCTCCTAGAATCCCCTGGGGAAGGGGGAAAGGTTCACAAACAGGAGGGGGAGGCAAACCAGACAGTCCAAGCCCCTGCTGTGTCTGTTTTAGTCAGTGCTAAGGATGGGTTTGCAGAGTCCCAAAAGAAGATTGCTGGCCAAAGGTCTGGGTAGGCAGGGGCACCAACATTTCAGTTCTGCTGGGAAACAGAAGGCTGAAGAAACAAGGTCAGAGAATTCAGGATTTGAGAATTGAACAGAAAGAACTACATTCTCCATGCTCTCAACTGCGCAATAATCCTGCTCTCCCAAGCCAATGGCTGTACAGGGCCATGAGAAGCCACAGATCATACAGCCAAAGATGGAGGACATCATAGCTCTTTTCCCACCAGTGCAGGGACCAAGCCGGGATGGTCCAGTATATCGCTTTCTATATGCTTAGGGGGATCTTGGGCCCAGGTGCTTCACAGATGCTGAGCCCAAGTTCCAGGTTTTCACAGAGAAAGGACTGTTCAACCCATAGGCTTCATGCCCTGCAGAGGCTCTTCCCATTTTGCCTCCTCCCTCCTTCCCTTTTCCTTGTCGGTCCAGGATTTGCAGGCCCATGTCAGAACAGTAGAGGTGACTGAGGAGACCCTTCAAATCTCAGTGGAGAGGAGTCCCCACACTGCCCCCTCCTTAAAATCCTGCAGAGGAAGGGGGAAAGAAAACCAAAGCATTCTCCTGTCGCCGCAGCAACCATAAAACCCCCAGCTAAATCCATCTTGTGAGCTCACCGCCCCATTAAGATGCAGGGCCAGGCTCTACGCCAGCCCAGCCACATTCATTTGTGCGAATAAAGGTGGAGGAGGGGGAGGGGAGCGGGCTCTGGAGGGACGGGGAAATGGCGAGAAGAGGTTATTTACACCACCGTCCTGACCTTCTGGAGCAATGCTGGCTCCGATAAATAACCCGCTCAGCGCCGTTTCAGAGGAGTGGGGGGTGCGGGAAGGGAGTAGGGGCTGGAGGAGAGCCCCCACGCAGGTGCGCGTCTCCGGGTTACTAATGGCTGAGGCGGGAGCAGGCAGCTGGCTTTGGGGGTGTGTGGGGGAGAACTCAGTTCCCTGAGTCTCCCACTGAGAAAATACCATCCCCACCCCACCCCTGGCGCCAATTTCCAGGCAAGGGGACCAAGAGATGCCAAGGAGGCAAACAGCCCCGTAAATTAGGGGTAGGGGGAGTGCTGGGGAGTCTCTGAGGTAGGAAGGAAGAAATATTATAAGAGGAGGTGGGGCGGGGGTGGGGGCTGGAAGAACAGGAATAGATGCCAAAAAAGGGAGGAACAGAACCATCACACAAAGGCAGTTTGGAAGATTCACTTTATTCCTCTGACGCACAGTAGCGTACATACAAGGTGGACTTCACTTCGTTGACTCCATTTCCTGCAGAGGCCACCTCCAGAATGCCCACTTCGGTCAATGCACGGGGCAGAGCGCTTGCTCGGGAATGTTTTTCTAAGACATTTTTCACTGCGATGTGGGGTCAAGGGGCAACATTACACCCAAGAATGGGACTCCAAACCTTAGAGGAAAGGCACTGCACCAGACCCTCCGCTTCCAGGGAAGGCTGAGGCAGAGAGGGAGAGCTCAACAGCAGACTGCAGAACCAAGGCAGAGGAACATGAGTGGAAGAGCTGAGAAGGAACATGGCAAGCCCCAGTCATTAAGGCCCTCTCCTTGCCCAGTTCTGTGTAGAAACTTCTGGACACAACAGTGGTTTTAGTTCCAAGGTTTGGCTTTGCTCCAGGGTACCAGAGGCCACACCAGGCAAAAAGATCTCACAGGTGACACAGGCAGAGGAGGTGTGGTACAGACCCAGAGCAGGGTGTTCTCATGTGCAGCAGCGCTGAGGCAGAAGGCCAGATCATAGCACAGACTGCACTGCATGAGCTGCGACAGCATTTAAATCACTGTTCCCCTGCAGCTCTGTCCCCTTCCCATAAGCTGTTCCCAATCTCTTCCAAGGCAGAGGACAGGGCAGCAGGAAGGGGAGAAGCTGCTGAGGCAAAGACACACAGCCCCTGATACTCCACACCCACTTGTGCTGAAGGAGGAGTCCTTCCCCTTTGCTGGACATAGGGCTGCTGGGGTGAAGGCCTTTCAGGCATAGGGAGGAAACACTCAACATTCTTTCTCCGGCTTTGATCTCAAGTACAGCCATAGAAAAGGGCCAAGAAACCAAGGAGAGAATGTGGGGGTGGGAGGACCAGTGTAGTAGGAAGAGGGCGTTTCCCCTGCCTCATTCAAATCTGCCCTTGAGAGGGAAGGAAGAGGGGGACAACCCCTGAAAGGATAGAGGTGCAAGGGTCCATTGTGATTCTCCACGATGACCCTAAGAGCATCTGTTGGGGGCCTGGATAAGAAGTCACAGCAGATGTGGGGCTTTGAGGGGCAAGGAACTGGGCATGGAGTATCTTCACCGAAGGAGGGACCACTTGATCTGTTCCTTGGCTGACTGTAGCACCTGCAGAGACAAGGGCAGCACTGAGGAGGGTTTGCAAGCCACAGGGTGTGAGCAGGCTGAGGCTCTCCTTCCCCACACTTGCCTTCCCTCTCCTTAGAAGAACTGGGATAGAAAATCCCAAGGGTGGAAGAATAGGAGGAAGCTCTCTAAAGCCCTAGAGGGTTGTCAGTTTGGGAAACTCCCCCCGAATTCAAATCCACTGGGGGGATGAAGAGAGAAGAGGTATACCTGGGAGGAAAGAAAAAAAAAGCTGGGGGTTATTGGACACAGTTATAAAGAGGGGTTTATACATCCAGACAGTGAGGATTCCTACTGGGCAAACCCAGAACCACTCCCTTGCAGGCCCCCAGGTCAGGTAGACAGTCTATCTGCAGTCAAGGTAGAAGGATAGATCTGCAAACCCTGCACATTCCAGAATGTGCAATTCTAGCTCAGCCTCATTTGAATAATAAGAGAAAGAGGAGTGTGTGCTCACAGGCACATAGACCATCTGCTTAAGGCAAGCCTCTGCTGGGGAATCAATCACGGACTGAGGTATCTGCCAGGGAAGGTTTGAAGGGTACAGAGAGCAAGGCTGACAGTCAAGATCACAGTGAGAGCAATGGGGCTGAGGACACTCTGGAATAAGAGGGAGTCGGGGAACCTCACTGAGTGTGAGGTTGGGGTTCCTGCTGGTCTCTGTAGTAACCCTGTCCACGTGAAGAGGAGGGATGGAGAAAGTCATACCTGAGACACGGTCTGCTCTGTAAGCGGGACGTCTTCACCCTGCACACAGAGATAAGCACTTAGACTGCAGCCTGACAGAGGAAGAAGTACTCCTTCAAAATGAAGCAAAGGCAAACGCCCTACACTTCTCAACCTCTTCTTCCAAAGACTGAGCCACAATTTTACTCGGCCAGAGGGACTGCGAACACAAAAGGGTCATTTTATCCACCCTCCACTTAAAGGCATGATATGATAGTCGACTTCTTAAAAGATTTATTTCATTCCAAGTAATCAGCAGGATATCTGATCCTTACCTCCCTCAACTCTGGGGTGTCGGACCTGATTCCCTAGTCAGAGAAGACCTTCCCTGAATATCAATATCCAGTGTGTGTGTGGGGGGGGAGATGGAGGGAGCCAGGGGTAGTTTAATGGATCCTGCAAGGCCTGATGGGTAACGACGGCATGTTAATTTGAAGAAATAAACTGCTGCAACAGCAGCCTGAGAAAGGGAAGGGGGGGACCCTCTCTCTTGCCACATAGAGACATATGTTAGAGGAGAAGATTAAACTATGCAAATGGAGCCCACGGCAGTTAAGGGAGAAGACTTCACATTACCCAGCACTGGCAGCCTTCACTCTGTGGAGGTCAGAGCTGGGACATTCTGGGAACTGGAAGCGCTGCTCTGTTCAGACAGCTTTGTACCATAAAATTTACAGGCGGATTCTCTACACTCACTGTCATATCCTTGAGCAAACACGAAGCTTCCTACAAGTAACTCAAAGACCCCCTTTCTGGTGTCACTAGCACCAAGGAGGGTTGAGGTGCTGGCAAGTTAAGTGCTTCCTGAGGGTTCCATCAGACTAAGGCAGGAAAGATCCTCCAGTGCCTCTGATGAGGAGTCATCCATGGAATGATCCATTCTCAAAGAAGCAACAAGCCAGCCTCAAGTTCCTTTATAGTTTCAGAACCATGGAATTAAGGTTTCTTTTCTTCTTTGTTCATTCAATATGTTTACATAAAAGTGCCCATTCTGTGCAAAGACCATGTAAAATTCTAGATGCCACATTTGAAACATAAACAAGCTCCTCTGCTTCTCTGGCACACTGAGATGGAAAGGCCCTGAGAAGAAGCCATGCACATGAGAGGACAGGAGAAGATAGGATGTGTTTATGAGCTGGACCCTCAGCGACACTCAGCAGGACTGGCTTGGGAGGACCTGTGGAGAGATGGGGGTTGCACATTCCTGCTTACCCTCAAAGCCACCCGGTGTACCACTTGCTGGGGGTCGCTCTCTAGGATCACCCTACAAATACAAAGAAGATCATGCTCACTTGTCCTGTCCCAAAGGACCAACTTACTGTGAGGTGAGGATCACTGGCTGGTGTGCCCACTTGACTTGGAACAGGGGCAGCAAGCCTCCCCCCCACTCCAAATCCAGACAGGGCAGAGAACTCACCCTCCATCTACAATCTCATCCACAGCCAGGAAGAGCCCCTCCATATTCTCCAGCAGAGCTCGCTTTTCTACATTTTTCCTGAATCCCCAAAAGAAGAGAAAAATCAGGTTGTGTGTGAAAGGAATCCTGGGCCACTGTCTGAATAGGAGATCCTAAGCTAGGCCAATAACTGTCCCACACTAAGAAGTGAGAAAGGTAAAGAGCCCTTGAGCTATAGTGATTAGAATGTCAAGAAAGGGATTTCAAAGAGCCAACTTCTGACTCCTAGGCTGATTATACAGAGTGTGCTGCTAATGAAGCTGCCTGTAAAATAAACAAAACCACAGCTTACAATCTGGAGTTGGTAATGGCGGAAGGCGGAGGGTGCAATGCAAATCCTATCTGCACTCAGGTTCTGACAAACTTCTGAAGTCTCTCTGCTTCTCCCCTTCCCCCAGGTCTGTTCAAACCCTAAAACAAAGGCCAAGGAGGGGCCAGGAACAGTCTGGGGCTGCATCCACCAGCCACAGACCCAGTGGTTTGTGCATGTGGCCTGTCACATCCGTCAGTATGACTCTTTTCTCTAGATTACCCGAAATGCAGTCTATTCATTCACCTGGCTGGGAAATAAATCATCCCCCTTCCTGAGGAAACCTGAGCCTTTGGCCTGCTGGTTTGCGGGCTGAGAGCGCCTGCTGTTCTACTCCAGATGGATTTCTAAAATGTGTTCACTTAGGAGCTGCAGTGAGTGAAGTTCAGAGCCTTGAATGTTTTCAGAGAAAGTATCTTATGTTTTCTCTTGCTCGTGTGCACGGGAACAGAGGACTACTGGGGAGGTAAAGAGAGCAAAGAGCACAGTGGACCCATTCTATGTACAGGGGAAGACTATAGAGGCTAGTGATGGAAAATGGGTAATGCTTCCTCCATTCCCAAGGGAGAGATGGTTCACCTGGGACACTTCCCTTGTTCTTCTCCACCTTCAACTGCAGAGGACAAAGCCTAGGAAAGCACCTGGGGGCTCAGAGCACTGTCAGAATCAGTGGACACAGACCGCCATGGTGCATGTTTGTACTGTCAACTACTCTGGAGACTGAAGCAGGGGATTACACGCTCAAGGGCTGCCTGGGTTAGAGTTCTAAAACAGCTCACTAAGACCTTGTCTTAGATGAAAATACAATAGAAAGTTTGGTTGAGTAGCTCGGCAGTGGAGCAGCTGCCTACCCTCGGCTTCAATCTTTAGGACAGGCAAAGGAGGACAGAAAAGGTACGGAGTACTCATCCTTAGGGGGCTTTCCTTCCTCCCTAGTAAGAGAATTATTCCATATGAGGACCAAGCTCTCCACTACCCACCTCACTGAGTTACCCACAAATAGCAAGCCCAGCTTCATACACTGAACTAACTCCCTGGTGTGGCTCTGATTTCCCACAACTTCCTGGCCCCGAGGGATAAGTACTTTCTTTTCCAAATTTAAACTGGGAATGTCGGCTCACCTCAGCATCTGGCTCAAGGAGTCAAAGAGGCAATTCAGAACAGCCATAAGCATCAGCTGTTGAGAAAGAAGACAGAAGGTTCAAGGCCCTAAAACTGATAACCCAAAACAAAACCCTCCACTTTATTCCTCAGCAAAATGCACAGGCTTTCACAAATAACATGAAGTGCAAACACACCAGCAAGGGGACTCTAATTTCTCAGAGACGTTAGTTCTGCTAAACAATTCCACAAGTGGTTTCTTTGCTTTTCTTTCTTTCTTTCTTTCTTTCTTTCTTTCTTTCTTTCTTTCTTTTTTTTCTGAGATAGGGTTTCTTTGAATAGTCTTGGCTGTCCTGGAACTAGCTCTGTAGACCAAGCTGGCCTCCAACTTACAGAGATCTGCCTGTTCTAGCATGGTCCAGCTAAGTGGAGGTTTTTTTTTTAAGGCTGACACAGTCCTCAATGTATCTTAGTCCTCTGAGCGTTTGCTTTTTATTAATTAAAGATTTATTTTTATTTGTGTGTGTGTATGCCACATGTGTACAGGTACCCACAGAGGCCATAAGAGGACATTGGATCCCCCTGGAGCAGGAGTTACCAAGAATTGTGAGCTGCCTGACACAGATGCTGGGAACCAAACTCAAGCACACTGAGAGAACAGCAAGTCTCTCCAGCTGTGTCTTTGCTTAGGTTGGTCTTCAACTAGCTATATAGCTGAGGATGATCCTGAATTCCTGACTATACTTCCCAAGTGCTGGGATAACAGGAGTGCACTGCCATGCCTTTCTGCCTCTATGTCTCTTTAAAACTTGGTTAATTTATTTAATGTGTGTGCATGTTTGTCTGTATCTATATCTGTGTATCACATATATGAAGTGCCCAAAGAGGCCAGAAGAAGGCATTGGATCCCCTGGGATTGGAGTCATTGACAGTTTGTGAGCTACCATGTGGGTGCTGGGAATCAGACCCAAGTGCTCTGGAAGAATAGCCAGTGCTCTTAACAGCTGGGCCATCTCCAGCCCCTACTTCTATTTCTTCACCAAGCTACCTGATGGATTTAGTAAAGAGAGGAATCATTAACTAAGCAAAAGCTGAGGCCAGAGGAAGGTGGCAGAAGGTCCTTTTTAAAAAGTTATTTATTCATATTTTATGTATGAGTACTGCTCTGCATGTATACCTGCATGCCAGAAGAGAGCAGATCCTATTATAGATGGTTGTGAGCCACCATATGGTTGCGGGGAATTGAACTCAGGACCTCTGGAAGAGCAGCCAATGCTCCTTAACTGTTGAGCTGTCTCTCCAGCGCCATCCACCACAACCCTGAGGTCCTTTTTAAAAATGGTACTAGGGATCAAAGTACTTCATGCAAGACTTCAAATTTGCTAAGCACACATTTCACTACTAAGCTGCATCTCCAGCCCCAGCTTGAGTTCTTGAGTCAGAACTAGGTTTGAATCTCAGCTGACTCTACACATGTTACCCCGAGAGAGTTAATGGCCTGAATTTCATGAGACAGCCACTTTTGTGGTTTGACAAAAGCCAAATACAAGTAATTTTATATGGTTCTTTGTGGTTTGGATTCCTTGTTGGCAAAACAAAACCAGTAATGCCTCCAACCCACAGAAGTGCTGCCAAGCTTAAACAATGTACTTCACAGAACACATGCACAGCATAAGAGCTCAGCAGGACCTGGTCTCTCAATCTCTTAACTGTGATGGAAAATTATCTGGTGGCTTATTCACCTGTCTACTCTCCCAGAAGTTACTACCACCTGGAAGAAACAGTCCTTCCTACTAACAGGAAGATTAGGACTAGACTCACAGCTCCACTGACACTGTGAGACTTCATCTGGGACCCCTTCATGCTGTGTGGCCTCACCATGATCTAGAGTACACACACCCTTGACCACACCTCGGAAATCTACCTTTAAACAACACTGTGGGAACTTGGCATACTGGCTCTGTAATCTCAGCATTGGAGAGGCTAAGACAGGAGGATTGCTGTGAGTGTGAGACCAGCCTGAGCTACAGTGTGACACTGTCTCAAAACCAACAAACAAAATCTAAAACACCACTGTGTAGGAAAGGATACCAAAAACATTCTAATTGGATATGGTGGCTCATGCCTGTAATCCCAGCACCTGGAAAATAGATGTAATTTGAAAACAGCCTGTGTTGCACAGTAAGATCCTGCCCCTTTAAAAAAAAAAAAAAAAAAAAAGACCTGGGGAAAACTTCCTTCTGACTGATTCTTTGGCTGGGCCATTTTGTAAACCTGACAGGGATCTCTAACAGACTTCTTTACAACCTTACCAAACATCAGAGGAAGGCGGTTCTACAAAGCCCCAAACCCATGGCTGTGTCCCATCTATGGTTTCAGAAATGACATCAGAGGTAGCAAATGGGCAAGGATTCTCACCTCATTTTCATAGGAGCTGCCAATCACATAGAAATAGAGATCAATGCTACTTTTATAGACCACTGTCAGCCCTTCCAACAGGGCGATTTCACCTTGGGGAAGAAAGCAGAAACCGAATGGTGAGAGAAGAGGAGGCAGAACAGGCTTCTCATGAATTCCTGGGGACAGCTGTGTGGGCCAAAGAAGGCCAATGTAGTGACCCCAAGCACTAAAGCCATCCATTGTTTAGGGGGTGGCAGAAGGGACACAGGAACTCCAGGAGTCTAAATGTATGCTCTCTGGCCCTCCCCCCAACTGCACCTACTCCCCTCCCTGTGTATAAGGCAGGCAGGATACCAGCCATCCTTCGGAGGTAAAAATGCAGAGCGGTCACCTTTACCGGCTTCCATTTACCTGCCCTAATGGATGCGGTACAATAAGCAGAGCTGCAGTTAAATTTGTCAAGTGAGGCTCATAAATCCAGGGACCAGACAGGGAGCTAACAGCCAAGCTTCTAGCATGGTATTCCCGGGTGAGGTACACTCACCTCCCCATTACATTTCTGAAGAGTTTATTATATGCGGGGAGGAGGAAAAAAGAAAGAGGAGGCCAAGTCATTTTATCTTTTTCTGCAGTTCTGCTGACACCCCCTTCCCACGGTTCCCCCCAACACAGAGAATAGTGAAGGAGAATGACCTACTATCTGTCCGATGGGTCTTGTTGAAAATGTTCTTCTCAAAGGCCTTTTGCTCCTTGACACTGGGGTAGGTGTCATCATAGTACTGGTCGGAGGGAAAGGAGACAGGGCTGGGTCATCATAGCTGTGAGCCCAGAATAATTATTGACTGTTCTACTCTGGGATCTTGTGTATCTCTCCTTTAAAGCATGGGGTGGGAGAGGAATATTAAGATAGAAAAGACAGGGAATGGGAGTGAGTGATGGAAGGAAGGAAGGAAGGAAGGAAGGAAGGAAGGAAGGAAGGAAGGAAGGAAAAGGGAAAAAAGAAGAAAGTAAGAGAGAAAAGAAAGTGATTGCTACCAAGCCTCACAACCTGAGTTTGATCTCTAGAACCCACAAGGTAGAGGGAGAGAGCCAACTTCTGAAAGTTGTTTTCTGGCCTGCTCTAACAAGCACATAGACATGCGCCCACAAAAGAAGAGAAATAAATGCTGAAAAGGAAAGGCTGTGCTGCAATCAGCCCTCCAGCCCTACATGCCATTTCTAGACTCTGAAGGCAGAGACCTACCAGCTGTCCTAAGGACACTTCCACCACATGCTTCCTAGGAGCTGCCCTTGTCAGGGGCAGTGCTGGAGAAATAAGCAACATTTTAGATGCAGAGATACTTCCTGAGACTCCCCTCACTGCAGGAAGACCAGTCCCTTTTTTTTGGGGGGGGGGGTGGGTTTCAGACGCTCTGACTATCCTAGAACTCGACTTGTAGATCAGGCTGGCCTTGAACTCAGCAGTCCGACAGCCTCTGCCTCCTGAGTGCCCAAGTGTTGGGATTAAAGTTGTGGGCCACTACAGCATGGTTGGAAGACCATTGTTTTATTGAGCAGTAGAGAAAGGCCATACAAATCTCTTCCACAGCAAGGCAAGTCTCTGCCCTGTTCTCCTGTACATCTTGGCTCTTTCTGCCAGCTGAGAGAAGGGGGCAGTCGAGCACTTCACTGAGCCCACTCCCAAGCACTCTTAGCAAGGGGGTGGAGATGAGGGCTGCTAAATCGCCTGCTCTTTAGGGGCTAATCCGTCGCAGTCAGCTGAAGACCTATGACAGGTCTGGCATTTAGTAACTGGATAACTGTTTCCAAAGGTGTCCTGCATAGTTACATCCAATTACAGGGAGGAACAGCTGGTGAATTCTAACTAATCTCCACCTGCTGAGTGATTTATGCTCTGCTCACCCAGAGTTAATACACCAGGGACAGAAGATATTTCGACAGGACGGGGAGATGAAGGAGAGGGGTGTCCTTTCTCCTCTCAATCCATCCAAAGTTAGTAACACCTCACTGGGGCATGCAGCTTGGTGAAGACCACAAACCTAGGGCTACAAGTCAGAAGCTGGAAGACTCCCTGGGAAACTCAGGCTGAGTGACAAGGTAAGAAGGACAGGGACAGAGGGGCAGAAGGGACAGTCAGGACAGATGAAACAGACACAGACAGGCAGCTATCTAAAACTGATAGCATTTTGGTTTGGAACTAAGGTTCTAAAGTTCTTCCCTGCTCTGATGAGGATGAGAGAGGAAGTTGAAGGTCTAAGCACAGCAAAAAGAAAGCACTCTAAGGAAGAGAAGATTGCCAACTTGGATTTATCTGGAGTAGTCAAGTTAGGATGAAGAATTCTCAAAATCGTCATATTCCTCAAGAATTTGAGTTAGTAGGGCCAATCCCAACATTTAAATCTCCAATGTCTCTGTCCTGCTCCTAAATTAGTATGAAAGGAAATCTCACCTTAGCAAAGAGTCGGTCTCCATCATTGTCCAGAATCAGGATGGCCTTGACAGTGTACAGGGAGGGCTCCTGAAGAAACATGAACACACCTTCAGTTCTGAGGGCTCCACCACTATTAACAAGCCTAATACCTTCCTTCCCTGGTCCCACTGGGCTGCAAAGAGTCACACAGGGGGTCTGTGTGTGTCCCCTACTGCAGCAAGGTTAGGTTTAATACCTCCCCCTGAGAATAACCAAGTGGAGGATGAACTGAACTGAGGGAGGAAGGTTTCAATAAAGGGCTCCAAAGCGGACTCAGAGAAACAGTCTCAGACTCATAGGCCTTCATCAGGTAGGGCACGCTGTTATTTCCAGGTCCTAAGGCCAAGTCATTTTCCAAATCACCCATCCTCTCTGGCCTCCTGGATACAGGTGGGCATGGAATGTGACCATACTAATGAATGAGCACTACTCATGTGAAAGAAGGCTGTGTACTTAGAAGTCACTGTAATCCCAAAGCAGAGGCTTAAAGCAAGCCACTCTAGGCTGTCCAAACACAGAACAAAAAGAAAGCATTGTGTACACACATGTGAATGCATGAGCACATAAGCACACACCAGTTCCCCAAGACAGACACCATCAAAAACTCACATATGAAACCCTTCCTCTACTATATATGAACCATTATCACTTAATCTGCTAGGGTAAGAATCAACCTGAATCTTAAGTGTGGCAAACAGAAAAGTCCAGGTCTGGGAGTTTTCTTTCACTACCAATGGAACTAAGGGCTTAGGGGTGTGGCTCAGTGCTACAGTGCATGTTTAGTATGCAGGGAGTCCTGGGATTAATCTCTAGCCACTCCGCTACAAAACAGAACAAAATCCCAGAATAAAACAGAATTGCTGACATTGGCTCACAAAGGCATCACAGCCTCAGCTGTAACAGTTATACTTAACACCTTTCTTCAGTTGCAAACAGATGACTTAGGAAGAGCTGTCTTACTAAGCCTGGTGTTCTCTATCCTCATGACTTTCAGAAGGGAAAAGTGAGAAGCTGGCTTTGTGCAGAGGCCTCTGTTGCTCACATTATGTGATGATCTCACCAATAAATACTACTTTCTGCTATTTCCTGTGCCAAGGCAAAAATGTCTGCTTTGCTTTTCTGGTCTTAGGAAACTCACCAATCTTCAAAACATGCTTAACAAAGACACGAGGCATAAGAAAGAGTCACTGCCAGGGAGGCTACATAGCAGGGGGACCCTAGGATGACTGCGGCTTATAATAAGTTTTGGTTTGACTCAATCACTGGGCAAGCCTTAGTGAAACATTTCACTATTAGGATAAGAATTTGTACTGTATCAAGCTGATAATAGAAAATAAAATGAAATAATAAAAATTAAAAAAGAAAGAAAGAAAGAGTCACTGCAAAGGATCCAGAAACTGCAGCCCCATAGAGGTAGAGTAGGTTCCAGGAGAGGGGGGACTCCATGCAGAGAAACAAACCTAGCTCAAGAGAACTGGGGATTAACCCAGGCTTTTCTAATTTCTATTTATTTTTATTATTACTGTTATTTGAGATAGGGTCTCTCAATATGTAGTCCAGACTGGCCTCGAACCCACAAGACTCACTTGCCTGTACCTCCTAAGTACCATCACTTACATTATTATTTTACATGTACGAGTGTTTTGTCTACATGTATGTTTGTGCACCATTTGTATGGCTGGTGCCCTTGGAGGCCAGAAGAGGTCCTGAAACTGGGATTACAAATGCCTTGTAGGTGCTAGTAATGGAACCCTGGTCCTTTAGAAGAGAAGCCAGTGACTTTTGAAACACTATCTTACTACGTAGCTCTGGCTGTCCTGGAACTCACTCTGTACACAAGGCTGTCCTTAAATTTACAGAGATCCACCTGCCTTTGCCTCCCCAGTGCCGGATTTAAGGTGTGTACCACCATACCACCCAGTTTAAAAGCCAGTGTGCTGTTTCTCTGTGTAGCCCTGGCTGTCCTGGAACTCTCTATGTAGACCAGGCTGGCCTCAAACTCAGAGATTTGCCTGCCTCTGCCTCTCAAGTTGTGATTAAAGATATGTGCTATCACTGCCCAGCAGAAGCCAGTACTCTTAACTGCTAACCTCTCCCGGCAGCTCACTAACCCAGTCTTTTGAAAATGGGATAAGAGGGCTGCAGAGATGGCTCAGTAGTTAGGAGCACTGACTGTTCTTCCAGAGGACTAGGGTTCAATTCCCAGCATCCACATGGCAGCTAACAACTGTCTGTAACTCCAAGATCTAACACCATCACACAGACATACATGCAGGCAAACACCAATGCACATAAAATAAAATAAATTTAAAAAAAGAAAGGAAGGAAGAAAGGAAGGAAGGAAGAAAGGAAGAAAAAGAAAAGGGGATAAGAGCCTGGCAGTGGTGGCACACACCTTTAGTTCCAGAACTCGGAAGGCATATCTCTGGGTTTGAGGCCAGCTCTGGTCTACAGGTATGAGATCTAGGACAGCCAGGGTGTTAAACAGAGAAACTCTGTCTTGAAAAATCAAAAGAAAGAAAATGACCTAAGAAATGTAAGCTTTATTTTCCCAACTTTTTTTTTTTTTCTTTTTGGTTTTTTGAGACAGAGTTTCTCTGTCTAACAACCCTGGCTGTCCTGGAACTCGCTCTGTAGACCAGGCTGAGCTCGAACTCAGATCCACCTGCCTCTGCCTCCCAAGTGCTGGGATCAAAGGCATGTGCCATCACTGCTTGGCCAGACTTGAACTCTTAAGGATGGTAATTTTTGATGAGGCCATGTCTCAAAAGGGAAAAAGAAACAAACCAAAACATTCATCAATCTCTGTGTTTTGTTCATCAGTTCATCTCAAGTATCCAGAGCAATTCCTGGCACATTCTGAACTCTCAATATTTGTTCAAAACTGAGAATAAAGTTTAAAAAGAAATTTCTTAGTGTGATGACGTGCTAGAACTGGGTTTCATAGTTAAGTGTATTTTGGGGTGATATTATCACCAACCCACCTTCCCCTCTGACACACTTAAAACTGCCCACCCTAGACACCGCTCCCTGAATAATGGACAAGAACACCTCCTCTGCAACTGGGGAACTGTGCTGTCTGACGGAGGGAAGTCTTTGGAGTCTAGTCTAAAAAGCCACAAACAGAAATTGCTCTTCTAACTCCCAGCTCCACACACAAAGACCAGCACACAGAGCAGGCTCTGTTCTATATAACTTGGTTTCTCAAGTACCAAAAGTGAGCCCTCAATGGGAATGAGTTTCCTTAGTGGACAAAAAGTCCCAATAAAAGGAAATGGTTATGCCCCTCCATCCACACTCACGGCAACCATAGAGGGCTAGCTGCCCACAAGTTGAAACTGGATCTTAATCTGGCATTAGTGACTGTTCTTACAGCCAGAGTCTGGCATTCCAGGAAGAAATGGGAGCACACTCCCCGACCCCAGCGCATGCCAAAATCCTTAATGGCCATCTGCCAAGTAGGAGAGCCAAAGTTCTTGTGGCCAACACTGTCTAAGCACCTAAACAGCCGTGCTGACAACTGAGAAGCACAGCCCAGGGTTCTGCTCCCAGCTCTTTTCACTGGCTTCCTAGAAGATATGATCAAAGAAACCTCAAAGCAGCAGCACAGAGTCTTCTTGGGTAGGACAAAAGACAGGGTAAGCAAGGAGAGACCAGCTTTCAGGCACTAATGTTCTGGGAAGAGAGGGAAGGAGGACAAAAGTCTGACCATTTCAGATTTGCGGAGGAAGAGCCCAAGAAGGAAAGCTGGGGGTTGGGCAGGAGGAGGAATGCCACCTGAAGCATCACTCTGCTGTAGTCGAGCCAGCCCCTACTTCTCCTGCCACCTCCTAACGCTAGCTGGGTCCTCCTCACCCTACGGCCTTTATCTCTCAGGAGTGGGGAAGCCTGAGAGTTCCCTTCATGTCATAAAACCATGCTGAAAGGCCAGTTGAAAGGCTCCAGAAGCCATTACTGATAATGTAATTTCCCTCTAAGTTTTGCAAAGGGCACATTTATAAATAACTCCCAGATACTAAGAAATGGTTCCTGGACAATGGACAAGGCTAATGCTGACTCTTGAAAAAGACCCTACAATCTTAGGACCATATTCAAAGGACTGAAAAGATCTATTCTTCCCTCTCACTTCCCAAATGGGCAGCTGCTAGAAAGCTTTCGAGACAAAGTTCTGTGATGCACTGACTTTCAGAGCCACAGCCTGAGTGTATAACAGAACTTCACCTCAAATGCTAATAGTGCCTGGAAATGATGGATAGGGAGACTGGCTTGTGGGAGGAATAGCAAGGATAGATTTTCATGTCTGCTTTTATTATCAAGAAAACTAGAAAGCTGTCCTCATCCTCAGGAGAGCTGAAAGGCCAAATGAACCTAGACTGCCGCAAACAGCTCTCTGATCTCAATTAGGGACTCTTGAAGCCTGGTGCAAATATCATGTCTGGGAGACCCACTACCCACAGTGGGAGGGTTAGAGGGAGAAGAGTCCTTCCAAGTGCTGCCCTCTGTGGGCCTTCTCGCTGACTTGCAGCTTCCTCAGGATTATAGCCCAGGTAAATGGTGCTAGAAAGGAAGTGGTTTGGGCCCAAACTATTTGGGCAGAGTGTTTGCCTAAGGTATGAGACCTCAAGAGATCTTGTGTTTAATTCACACACAAATCAAAACAAAAAGAAAACTTAAGAACAAAAACCCATCAAACTTTATTTGTGTGTATTTTGTATCTTAAGTAAAACTAATAGAAAAGGGTTCAGAAAAGAAAACATGGAAAGCTGACAGTAGTGGCTGGCACATGGCTGTAGCCCTGGTAGAAACAGGAGGATCAGAAGTTCAAGGTCATCCTCAGCTACTTAGCAAATTCTAGGACAGGCTGGAACAAATGACCTTGTCTCAAAACAAGTACAAAGAACAACAAACTATGGAATTAAGTCTACTGACAATATACACAGTAATAGTAAGGGCTTGGGTAAGATCATGGTATTGACACCAAAAAGCTTGGAGGAACAATGTGTAGAGAGAGAAACAGAATATTTTAGAACTATGACTATTTGATTCACTTAGGTGACAAAACCAAAAGACCTATGAATCAACAAGGGACAGCTCAGAGGTTAAGAGCATTTACTGCTCCTGCAGAGGACCCAGGTTCAGGTCTCAGCTCCCAGTTCCAGGGGGTTCTGACACCCTCTTCTGACCTCTGAAGGTATAGCATACACATGGTGTTCATAAATGCATGAAGAATAAACACTTGTACATATAAAATAAAATAAAACTTTAAAAAACAAATCCGATTGAGATTCTTGGAAAATTCTGGGTTCCCTTCTTAGAAAGACATTCTTGGGGCCAGAGCAAAGGGGGGGGTGCCTTGGCTTAGCAATGGATCTAACCAATTAAAAACTGTAACAAAGCTGGGCAGTGGTAGAGCACACCTTCAGTCCCACCACTCAGGAGACAGAGGCAGGCCAATCTCTGTGAGTTCAAGGCCAGCCTGGTCTACTGAGTTAGTTCCAGGACAGACAGAGCTACACAGAGTAACCCTGTCTGGAAAAACAAAAACAAAAACAAAAAAACCCACAACAAAAAGAAGAATCTTCCTAGGAACTGAGACTATAGCTCAGTTGTAGTGCTTGTCCAGCACACATGAAGCCCTGGATTCAAGTCCCAGTGTTACATAAAACCAGACATGGTACCACAGTCTGAAATCCTAGTGCCACTCAAGAGGTAGAGATAGGACGATCACATCACAAGCTCAAGATCATCAGCTATATAACAAGTTCACAAGTCTCTGCCTAAAAATACAATAAAATAAAATAACAAAATACAAGATCTGGGGTGATAGCTCAGTTGGTGAAAATACTTGTCATGCTAGCATGAGGACATGAGCTTGAGCCCTAGGAGATATCTATATATCTATCTGTGTATCTATATAGAGATATAGATACAGATACAGATACAGATATAGATATAGATATAGATCTCCAAGTGCAGGCTAGAGAGACTCAGAGGTTAAGAGCACTGGCTGTTCTTCCAGAGGTCCTGAGTTCAATTCCCAGCGACCACAAGGTGGCTCACAACCATCTGTAATGAGATCTGGTGCCCTCTTCTGGCCTGCAGGGACACACACAAGCAGATCACACACTGCACTGTCACTCCCAGCACTGGGGTGGCAAAGATGAGAGGATCCCTTGGGTTTACTAGACAGACAGCCTTGTCAGATCAAAAAGGTAAACAACAATAATAACAACCAGGTAGACAGCTGCTGAGGAGGAATGGCACCTGAGGTTAGCTTCTGGCCTCCTACACACACACACACACACCAATCTTCCTAGCCCATAGATAGGAAACATGGAAAGCACAGGCATGGGACAAAACTTCTGCCAGTTAGAGGAGCTGAAGTCTAAATTCTGGATGAGATATTAACTCAAGCTCCCCCCACTCCCTTCTCTGAGGCTCAGCTTCCTAAAGAAGTGAAAGGCTAGACCTAGATATGCCTCTTTTTTGTTTTGTTTTGTTTTTTAATTACAGCAGACCCTTGTGATAAGCTGATAAAATCTATGGTCCTTGTTCCCATCAAAGAAACACACCACACAGTTATGACTTCAAGAAGTTAATAGACTAAGTTTAGAATTAAATGATTTTTCCTCTGAAGATAAGATTTTTTCGAAGAGCCTGGTTTGGTGGCATGTGTCTTTAATCCCAACGCTCAGGTGGCAGAGGAAGGCTGATCCCTGAAAGTTTGAAGACAGCCATAACTACATAGTGAGACCCTGTTCAAAAAAGCCAAAAAGAAAACAAGAATATGAAGAGGAAAAATTGAGAAAATGAGTGATTTCCCTTCAACCAGTTAACAACTTCAATAAAAATATGTGGCCTTTATAAGTTAGTATGACCAAGAATCTCACACAGCCTACAGGGAGAATAAGGATCAGCACTATATATAACCCTTTAGTTTTCAATGGCCAGCTCTGGGAACCAAACTGGACAAGTTAACCAAGCCTCAAGCTCTTTGGGAATGCAAAGTGTAAGTTTACTTACACAAAGTACCAGGTCTTGGCTTTTCTCTTTTAAAAGGCTGAGTAACCACTGGAGTTAGAGAAGGCTATGACCTACTGTGGGTGCTAAGAACAGTATCTGGGTTCTCTGTAAATGCTCTTAAGTGCTAAGCCATCTTTCCAGACTCCTAGGTATTTTCTGAAAGCTTAGGACACCTAGCTGCAGAACTTTCTCCACAGGGGTCACACAATTCCTAACTCTTCAGTCATTACCAACGTAAAACATTCGCAAAAATGAAATGGTACTGCTGAAAACCAGGTGAACAGAGCAAGCTGAAACTAGATGCACTCCTCAGCCAGGCCTGAAGACTACATCAGAACATCTTACCACCTGGTTTGGGTAATTCAGAAGCCCACACTTATATTATTATTCAGTAAAGGAGAAAAAAAAAATCAAATGGAGCTAGAGACATCTTTTGTTTTCTTTCCAATGCTAGCAAAGGATGGAACCTAAGGCTGAGTATATATATATATATATAATATATATATATTAGGCAAGTATTACATCACTGTACTATATCCCTAGCCCTTGGATTTTGTTTTGAGACGGTCTCAGTTTATAGCCCAATCTAGCCTGGAATTTGCAATCCTCCAGCTAAGCCTCCTAAGTAATAGAAAAATGGGTATGTACCCACACCTGACTGGATATCTCAATTTAAGAGACCCTAAAGTCTTAATTTCTTTCTTTTTTCTTCCTTCCTTCCTTCTTTTCTTTTCTTTGAGACAGGATTTCTTTGTTTAACTATCCTGGCTGTCCTGGATCTCTCTCTGTAGACCAGGCTGACCTCGAACTCTCAGAGATCTGCCTACCTCTGCCTCCTGAGTGCTGGGATTAAAAATGTGCCCCACCACTACCTTGCCAAGTCTTAATTTCTTAATGTGAATTTCCCTTCTTTTTCCAGGCAGGATTTTACTACAGTTTTCAGCCTGGCCTCGAACTCTTAGACTTGGGATAGGATCCTTCTTCCTCAATTTCCTTAGCACTGGGAGTTATAGATCCATTTCTGGTGCATCCTTGGCCATAGTTTATATCATGATTAATCCTGCTGCCCTCTTCCAGCTGCTGCTGAGAAAAGAGCTAAAAACTAGATGAGCGGCCTCTGAGTCTTCAGTCTAATTACACAACAGAAAAGATGGAAGCCAGGCTTGTGGCACATACCCATAATTCCTGCATGCAGGAAGACAAGGCAAGAGGATCATAAATTGATGATAGCCTGGACTACATATTTAGGACCCCACCCCCAGCCCCATACACATACACACACAAAGGATAACTGGTTGACAGAGCTTTTTCAGACCAATTGGGTACAAATGGAGTCATGTATACTGACTGTGAGGAAGAAAGGAGGAAAAAAAGTAAGAGACAGACTTTCTTTTCTTTAGTTTGGGGGTGGGGTGAATCTCATATATTCCAGACTGGCTTCAAGTTCCTAGGTAGCTGAGGATGACCTTGAATTTCTGATCTTCCTGTTTCCATCTATGGAGTATTAAGATTATAGATGTGTACAGCCAAGCCCAATTATGGGATGCTAGGTAAGCTTAACTCTATCAATTGAGCTACATCCCCAACACCAAGATAAACTTTTATCTGCAGCACATGAATTAAGTTACACAAAAGGATTTCCTGAAGAAATGAAAGTGACAGAAGCCAGGCAATCTAAGGACAGAAGAAACCTAACAGTCTGCTGTGAGAGAAAACCACTCTGCCCAAAACTATAAGAGACAAATCTGGAGGGCCCTCCCCAACACTGGCATCTCTCAGTGTACATGGATTTAGCCTCCCAGGGCATCTTCACCAGCTGTATTCCTTCTATTATCCCAGCATAAGTGGCTGCACAAGCACTGAAGACACCTGTTCCATCCTTATTGTCCCCTCTAGCTCCTCTTTTTCTGACAATACTCTTCAATACCAAGCCAAGTCATACCTCTGGAATAAGAAACGGCAGCAAGAACGTAGATGAGAAAGAGCCTAACCTGCCTTGAGGCTCCCACACATAGCTAGGCAACTGCACTCACAATCTGCCTCCCAGGGAGGACCTGGCTTCTCCAGGGTCTGGTTTTCTTTATGTAGAGACCTCCTCCTCCCCTTCTGACCATGTGATGGTTCCCCTAGACCTTTGATATAATTTATACCTTGCCAGGGACCAACTCTTTCCCAACACTGTGAAGGGAGAGGGAAAAAAATATATAAATAAATATGTCGGAAATCTATAACGAGGTCTTCTTGGAGGGCAAGACATGGGGAGAGTTAGAAGCAGCGTCAATTACTCTTTGGGGGTTTTAGTTCAAGCCAAGGTCTGCTTCCAGCAATCAACCATTAAAACAAGCCGGCCAGAGTAACAGCACAGTTTATTCTGATCATTTAATTTGAAGTGTCAATAAATTAAACTTCAATCAATTAAACTAGGTGTGCAATAACCCAGATGGACACCCCGACACCAACATAATCACAATAAAAATTTTTATGGCTGCCAGGGACCTCACCGGGGGCAGTGCTGGCACTGCTCAAGCCCTGGCTGAGAAATATATCTCCACAGCGCAGGAACAAGGAGATTGCTTCTCCTAACGAAATGGAGCGGCCAGGCACCAGCGAGGACACAGCTGGGAGAGGGGCACAGGGGACTGCCAGGAACGAGATGGGAGTGCTTTGGGGGCTTAATGTAATTGATACCTTTGCCCAAAGCAGGGGGAGGAGGCATTTAGGCCAAGTACCTCTACTGTTAGTGCCAAAGGAATTTAACAAAAGCCCCATTAAGATGATTCAGGAAGCAAAGGCCACTGAGACAATATCAACCTTTGAGTTACTGATGTGTCCCACAGCTTCCTCCTCTAGATACATGTACATTCTAGTGTACTTTAGATGGCCTGACATTTGAATGAGACATGGAAATCAGAATTTTGTCAGTTCTAGGATAAAATATTAAGGGGAGACAATGGATAGAACTGAAGTCTAACCTGTAAGACACTAGAAAAGTAGTGTCTTAATTAAATCCTGGAAATAGAAAGAGGAAAAAAAATCTACGTATAAAGGTTTTAAGGATCTGAATTACTATGGTAATTCAGCTTTGAGGGTGAAAAAAAGCAAAGGTCAAAGGAAAGTGTAAGTTATTAAGATTCCAGATTATAAGTGGAGAATGGCGACCTGTAGTTCCTTCTCCACTAACAACTGAAAAAAGGAGAGACAGCAGAAGAGGAGGCCAAGGCCAGGACAGGCTGGGAACCCAGAGACAAAGGACTGAAGGAAGATCACACAAATCCAATTACCAGCTAAGGCCAGAATGCTTTTTTTTTTTTTTTTTTTGCAAGATTTATTTTGTGTATGGCTGTTTTTGCCTGCTTATGTGTGTAGCACCTGCATACCGGAAGCCCAAGATCAGAAAAAGGCGTGTGTGTGTGTGTGTGTGTGTGTGTGTGTGTGTGTGTGTGTGTGTACACACACACACACACACACACACACACAAAGAGATTTTAGGCTTTCTGTTTGTTTGTTTCTTTCTTTCTCTTTGATTTTCCAAGACAGGGTTTCTTTGTGTAGAGCAGGCTGGCCTTGAACTCAGAGATCTACTTGCCTCTGCCTCCCAAGTGCTGGTAGTAAAGGCAGGAGCTACAAACCCCAGCTACCTGTAGGTATTTTATCCTCAAAAAAAACTTTATACAACTGATCATTGAAGGAAAATTCTGTACACTGAAGAAGTGTAAAAACCTCCAGAAACATCAGAGAGAAACTTGGTGAAGCTAAGAGATTACATATTCAAGCCCAACCCTGGCTACATGAGACTATCTCAAAAAACAGAGATTTGTTCTGGGAACAAAGAAACCAAAATGGAATGGAGTTTTGCTTCATTGAACAGTGAGCTAGTGGGAAAGATTCAGTGTAGTTTTAAAAGTAAAGGTAAAGGGTGTCCAAGCAAGTTAGCAAGGATCTGCTCCTGCATGCAGCAGGTTGGTTCAGCTGAAAGTGGAAGAATGAGGAAAAAGCAGGCGGAGAGAGACCACACAGTACAAGAGAGACAGAGGAGGAAGAGAAATGACAGAGATTACCCTGCATGACTTCAACCCTCCCAGTGCTAGGGGCCAAGTATAGGGCCTTTAAAGCCAGCTAGATCATGTGCTCTTACCACTGCACTATACCCAGTCCAACAGAACCAATGGTAAAAGGAATGCTCAGTTATCACCTCCTCACTCTTTTTTTTTTTTTTTTTTTATTTCTGTTTTCAAGATGGGGTTTCTCTGGGTAGCCCTGGCTGTCCTGGAACTTGCTCTGTAGTCTAGGCCAGCCTTGAACTCAAGAGATCCACCTGCCTCTGCCTCCTGAGTGCTGAGATTAAAGGCATGCACCACCACTGCCCAACACCTTCCTGATTCTTTAAGCTGGTTCCACTAAATTAATTTTGGCTGTTGTTTGTTTTGTTTTTCAAAACAGGGTTTCTATATGGCTACCCCAGAATTCGCTCTAGACCAGGCTAGCCTCGAACTCTACACACGCCACCACCATCCAGCTAATTTTTATTTTACGAGACAAGATCTTATTCTGTAGCCCAGGCTGGCCTCAAAGTAGCAGCAATATGGCCTCAGCCTCCTGAGAGCTGGAGTTATAGGTATGAGCCACCACACCTGACTAAAAAGAGGTAAAAACCAATTCCACAGACTGTATCCACATATGTTATCAAGATTTAAATTTTTGTTTTTTGTTTTGGTTTTGGTTTTTTGAGACAAGGTTTCTCTGTGTAGCTTTGTGCCTTTCCTGGATCTCACTCTGGAGCCCAGGTTGGCCTCAAACTCACAGAGATCTGCCTGGCTCTGCCTCCCGAGTGCTGGGATTAAAGGCGTGCGCCACCACCGCCTGGCCAGATTTGAAAAATTTGTTAACTGACTAGTACAGTAAGTACTTGAAACTACTCAAAGATAGTGAGCATTTTGCTCCGACTTGCCCAACTTACAAGAATAAATTCTCTGACACTGGAGAGAAGGGAAGTAAGAAGATATAGACAAATGGGACAACAGTTAAAGTGCTTGCCATACAAATATGAAAATCAGAGTTCAAATCCCACGTAAATGCCAGGTAGGCATGGTGGTCTGCCTTGGCTACATGGAAAAGTTGACTCCAGTATGACCATCAAACCCTCACTCAAAAAACTAAAACAAGTTGTCATGGTGGCACACACCTTTAATCCCAGAGCTTGTGAGGTAGAAGTAAGCAAATCTCTAAGTTTGAGGCCAACCTGGTCTACATAGTAAGTTCCAGGATAGCTGGGGCTCCAGGGAGGGAGGGAGGAAGAGAGAGATCCTATCTCAAAAAACAGAAAAAAAATTATACATATACTTTTTTCTTTAAAAAAAGGGAGAAAGTAAACTTGTTTCTCTTTTACTGACAGGGTTTGACATGTATACATATAAGGAATCTAAAGGAAAACAGGAGCCAAGGAAGACTCTGGAAACAACCCTGGAATCCAACCCAAGAAAAGAAGTTGGAAGTTAAATTCTTACACTAACACACAGACAGACAGGCAGACTCACGCATCTCCAAACTGCCCAGCTGGAAAGCAATGCCCTGGTCCTGTTCTAAAGTGGTAGTGTTTTATTTGAACAAGCAGAAAGGATCAACGGACCAGAGAGATAATGCACTCCTGTAGCGGCTCTAATTCCCATGTACCCAGAGGAAGAAGTCTGATAACGGCCCCTACAGTATGTATGAGTTCCTAAAGTCTGAAGGAGGGGGAAAAGGGCAGAATAAGGAGTCAGGGAAAACATTCCAGAATCTATACTAGCTCTACTAGGTGTTCCAGAACTTAGATGGAGTGCTGATTCTCAGTCATGACAGAATTTTTATATATATAAAGAATTAACAAGAAATCGAAAACATGAAGAACGTGACATAGGATTACCAATAGATAATCGAGTTCTGACCACCACAAGGAGTATCTGCGGGTGACAAAACACGTCTATTCTGTTGTTGCAACTTGGGGGGAATATGGTGGTTTGGGGAAATTAAAGTAGGTGTGATCCACCATGCTAACCATCTGGGAGAACTTGAAGGACCCCCAGGCAGCACACTCTGAACTGTCCTAAGGACCCTGCATATCTCTTCAACTTTGCCACCGACTCTACTCTCTTCCCGGAAAGGCTTCCTACTCCGGACCTCAGCTCTAGGTCCCATGTAGGCCACACTCGCTTTCCTCGGACAGCGGGACCTTCGGCCCCCGAGGCCTGCCTGAACTCCCCTCTCCCGGCCCCAGCTGCTAAACCCCGCCTCCCGGACCCTCCGGACACCACCGCGGCTACACCGGCCCTCCAGCTCCTACCAAGATCAGTGCCTCCATCTTGACCGCAGCCGCTGCCGACGTGGAGGCGCACAAGCGGCGTCACCGCTGATTGGCTCTGAGTCTTCACTAGGCCCCGCCCCAGGAAGGCAACATTGGGTAAGGCTAAGACAGGCGTCGCTCACTGACCAGTCAGCGTAGCCGCTCGTGTTACGGAAGCGAACTGTCCAGCCAGAAGGAGCGGGTATTTGATTGTCACCCGGAATATTCAATGAAAGGCCAAAACCTCACCACAGAAGGGGCGGGAGGGTTATTGGGGGCGGAGTTGTTTCCATGGGGAACGGAGGAAGCGAGTGGTACTTTGCGATTGGTAGGAGGAGACCGCGTGATCTCGTCAACCTCTAATCCGCACTCGCTGTAGGGGGTGCACTGTCTCTCCAGCCCTCAGCATGGGCCTTGTTGAAGAGTCCTGCCCGAATCCGGATTCCTAGCGCCCCCACTAGGTCCTGCGGGATATCCACAGTTGGTGTAGTTCGCTTGGGTCAGTCCAACAACCTCACAGAGAGTTCGCCGTTAGAGATAACCAGCTATACCAAAGATTAACTAGAAAGCCAAGGTCTCCAGAATTATTTTTGGTTGTGAGCCTAGCCTTTAACGGCTGAGCCATCTCTCCAGCCGGGTCTCCAGAATTATATCCCCAGGGTGTGCACACGCACACATACCCAATAAATAAATATTTTAATGTAATATACACTTTTTTTAATTTTTTTATTTTTTATTTCTGGGAACTGGAAAAATGGCCCAATAGTTAGGAGCTCATACTCTTCTTGTGGAAGACCTGAGTTCGGTTCCCAGCTCTCAGGTCCCACTGCTCAGCTCCAGGGACTCTGCCGCTCATGGAATCTGCCTCCCATTTTCGGCTTGCAGGTGGAGGAGGGGATTGCATTTACATGGGTAATCCCCACTACACTTTTTTTTTTTTTTTTTTTTTTTTTTAACCTTTGGCTCAATGAGAAATAGGATATTAGGGCACTGAAAACCAGAGAGAATTGAAAGAACAAGGACCAAGGCAGAAAGGAATCAGAATGGTATATTCTGAGTGAAAAAAGAGGGTTTGTGGTTGGGCATGGTGACACCACCTTTAATCCCAGGACTAGGGATGCAGAGGCAGACAGATTTTACAGCCTTATTTCATAAAGAGTTCCAGGCCAGACAGGACTACACAGTAAGACAGTGGTTAAGAACACTGGCGGCAGCCAGGAGGTGGTGGGGCGCACGCCTGTAATCCCAGCACTCTGGAGGCAGAGCCAGGCAGATCTCTGTGAGTTTGAGGCCAGCCTGGTCTACAGAGTGAGTTCCAGGACAGGCACCAAAGCTACACAGAGAAACCCTGTCTCCAAGAAGAAAAAAAAAAAAAGGGAAAAGAAAAGAAAAAGAAAAAAAGAACATTGGCCGCTGCCTTCCAGAGGACCTTGGCACAATTCTCAGGTATATATATATGGGCGCACATGCGCGCGCGCGCGCGCGCGCGCACGCACACACACACACACACACACACACACACACACACACACACACACACACGCGTGCTCTCTCTGAGAGTGAAAGAGTGAGGAGGTAAATGATGGGATTTCATAATAGGTAAGGGTTTTGTAGAAGTTTGGTTCCCCCATGCCTTAGTTCCCAGCTCCTAGAATAATCCAAAAACACTACCCTTTGAAATCTTTCTCTAGAAACTTTCTAAAAGTGAATTCAACTTAACAGAGTTTTTCTTATACTTTCAGAACAGAACTGAGAAAAAGTTAGTTCCAAGAAGGAAAGTAATGATTTTTCTGGTGGTCTCTCTTGACAAGGCTCAAACCTAGACAAGATGAAAATTTGGCAGGTTTTTTTGTTTTGGTTTTTATTTTGTTTTTTTTTGGGGGGGGGTTGTTTTGTTTTGTTTTCTTTGATAGGGTCTCACTAAGTAGCCCTGACTGACAGAATTTCACCTGCTTATGACTCCCAAGTATTGGGATTACAGCTGTGTGTCATCATACCTTCACACTCAGCTAGGTTTGGCCTTTTCTACTGATGGACAGTTATCTAATCTGAACACTATCCTGTTGTGGAATATTAGTTTAAGATGTGTTACATTCATTTATGCTGTGGAATATTTGTTCAATGATGCAAAGATGTGTTGCATTCTTTTATGTTGCATTTGTTTAACTCTGTAAAGCTGTGTTATTTTGTCTGCCTAAAAACACCTGATTAGTCTAATAAAGAGTTGAACAACCAATAACTAGGCAGGAGAGAAATAGGTGGGGCTGGCTAGCAGAGAGAATAGATAGGAGAATTTTAGGGAAGAGCGAGGAGCAAGAAAGGGAGGAGAGGGGATTGCCAGGGGTCAGCCACCCAGCTACACAGCCAGTCACCCAGTGAGAAGGAAAGAAAGATAATATAGACTAAAGAAAGGTAAAAAGCCCAGAAGCAAAACATAGTTAAGGAGAAAAACGGTGCTGTGGAATAATGCTTCTGTACACCGTGAAGATGTGTTGCTCTCATTGTTAATAAAAAGCTGATTGGCAGAAGGCTAGGCAGGATTTGGGGGATAGAGAGCATGCTGGGAGTAGAAGGGCAGACACCATGAGACACAGAGTGAGCAGGATGAGAAGTACGTACATAAGGTAAACAAGCCTCCAGGCAGCACATAGATTAATAGAAATTGGTTAACTTAAGTTATAAGAGCTAGCTAAAAACAAGCTTAAGAAGTCTGGAGAGATGGCTCAGCGGTTAAGAACATTAGTGCTCTTCCAGAGGTCCTTAGTTCAATTCCCAGAAACCACATGGTGGCTCACAACTATCCGTAATGACCTCTGGTGCCCTCTTCTGGCGTGCAGACATACATGCAGACAGAATGCTGTATACATAATAAAATAAATAAATCTTCAACAGTAACAAAAAGAAACAAGCCAAAGCTATCGGCCAAGCATTTATAATTAATATTACATATCTGTGTGATTATTTGGGGAGCACTGGCAGGGACACAGAGAAACTCTGCCTACAGAATGGGATAATTTAAGTCAGAAAAACTGGCTAGAAACAAGCCAAATTAAGACTATTCATAAGTAAAAATCAGTCTCCATGTATTTATTTGGGAGTTGGGTGGCAGGCCCTTGAAAAGTAAAAAAAAAAAAAAAAAAAACACTACACTGTTCTTGTATTTTTATTTTTTATTATTAATGTTGTTGTTATATGGAAGTTCTGCCTGAAAGTATGCTAGTCATATGTCAACTTGACACAAGCTAGAGTTACCTAAAATGAGAGAACCTGAGAAATTGCCGCTTCCGGCAACATGGCTAAAATGTACCAAGAAAGTCATGATCATTGGAAAATATGGGGCCTGCTCTGGTCCTTCCCTCCAGAAAATAGTGAAGAAAATTGAAATCAGCCAGCGTGCCAAGTACATTTGCTTCTTCTGTGGAAAGACCAAGATGAAGAGACAAGCTGTTGGCATCTGGCACTCTGTTCCTGGATGAAAACGGTGGCATAGACCTACAACTTCTGTCACAGTCAAGTCTGCCATCACAAGATGGGAGGAACTGAAAGACCAGTAGATGTTGTAAGGCATTTTCTTAATTAGTGATTGATGGGTGAGGACCCAGTTCATTGTGGGTGGTACCATCCCTGGGCTGGTGGTCCTGGGTCCTATAAGAATATAGGCTAAGCAAGCCATGATGAGCAAGCAGAAAGCAGCACCCCTCCATGGCCTCTGCATCAGTTCCTGCCTCCAAGTCCCTGCTGTGTTTCAGTTCCTGTCCTGACTTACTTTGATGATGAATATCAATGTGGAAGTCAAATAAACCCTTTCCTTCCCAACTTGCTTTTTGGCCATGGTGTTTTATGGCAGCAATAATAACCCTAACTAAGACAGGATGTCTGTGCACCTTTGCATGCCCAGTGCCTTAGAGGCCAGAAAAGGACATCAGATTGCCTCAAGCAATCTGGAGTTACAGTGGGATTGGGAGCTGCCATTTGGGTTTGGAGAACCTGCTTTGGCAGCTTAATGATAATACTAACATTTTCTGCTAAATGCTCAATCATTGAATTATTTATTATTTGATATATTTGGTGCCGGGTGGTGGTGGTACACACTTTTAATCCTAGCACTCGGGAGGCAGAGCCTGGTAGATCTCTGTGAGTTCAAGGCCAGCCTGGTCTACAGAGCGAGATTCAGGACAGGCACCAAAACGACACAGAGAAACCCTGTCTGGGAAAACCAATAGTGGGGTTGTTTGTTATTGTTGGTTTTTTGTTTTTAATTTTTATTAATAATCATTTTATTAACAATGTGTTTTGATCATATTCATTCACAACACCTCTCCTTTTTTCTTTCTTTCTTTTTTTTTTTTTTTGTTTTTCAAACCAGAGTTTCTCTGTGTATCTCTAGCTATCCTGGAACTCACTCTGTAAACCAGGCTGGCCTTGAATTCACAGAGATCCTCCTGCCTCTGCCACCCAAGTGCTGGGATTAAAGATATGTACTACCACTTCTCAGCTCCAATTCTTCTCCTTAATTACTCTCAGATCCAACCCCACCTCTGTACCCCACAACTTCATGTCTTTTTAAAAAAAAATTTAGATAGGGTTTCACTGTACCCTCCTTGACTGGCCTAGAACTCAATGTAAAGCAGGCTGGCTTTGAACTCACAAAAATTTGCCTGCCTCTGCTTCTAGGTTACAGGATTAAAGGTGTGTGCACCACCATGTCTAGTTTTTATAGTTGTTCTATTTTTGATTTCTCTCTCTCTCTCTCTCTCTCTCTCTCTCTCTCTCTCTCTGTTTTTTTTTTTTTTTTTTTTTTTTTGCCAGAGCTGAGGACCAAACCCAGGGCCTTGCGCTTGCTAGGCAAGCACTCTACCACTGAGCTAAGTCCCCAACCCCTATTTTTGCTTTTTAATAACCCATTTACTTCAGTTCCTGCTGTCCATATAGTTCTAGGTGTGGGGTCATCCATTGGAGCTCAGCTTCCTGAGGGCTGGGGTTACAGGCATGAGCCAATAGGCCTGAATTTGCTGATACATTTTTCTAAGAACCTATGGAGTCTGGCTTTTGGCCAGGCCGTCCTGTACCTCTTCTAGTTCTGTTTGAAAGGCTAAAACAGGAGGCTCACTTGAGTCTGGGAGTTTAAGACCAGTCTGGACAAGAGAGTAGGGCCTTGCCTGTTGAAAAAAGAGAGGTAAGTAGCTTGGGCTATAGCTTAATTTGGTATAGTTTTTCCCAGCATGCATAAAGACGTGGGTTCTATCCTCAGCACTGTATAAACTGTTTGCCTTAAGGGCAGTTCTTGGCCATTTTGTGCCAAGAAGACAAACTTCCAAACCGAGTGTCTTAGCAGCCCAGCATTCTCTCAGGATCAGGTTGGTGCTGCCAGGGGCAATCGTGTCTCACGTCAACAGAATTCTAAGCTATCAAACCATTTAAATGCCATATTCTCTAGGTCTATGAAGTGCTTGAAGATTACCTATCCATCTGGCATATGTTTCTGTAAATCTGGAGAACCTAACTAACATAACTACAGATATTACAAGCATGGGTGACTATAAATCTGTAAGTCTTATCTGCCTAAATAACCTAAGGACTAAGGCTTCACATGAACAAGGCAAATAGTCTGTAAGCAAATGTACAGTAAAAGGACATTGACCAAAAAATTGTGACAATATACAAAAGATCTTAAACAGAAATAGAAATGTATAATACAATATGCAATATAACCACAATATCCTTAATATGTATCAATATAAAAAATATCCTTTTTTTTCTCTCGGAGCTGAGGACTGAACCCAGGACCTTACTATACTATACCCATCCATTTACAGAAAGTAGAGTCAAGAGGATCAGAAGGTCAAGGTCGTTCTCTGCTATACAGTGAGCTTGAGGCCAGCCTCACCTACAGGAGACCATTCCTAAATAAATAAATAGGACAGCTAGATAGCTCAGTAAATAAAGGCATTCGCAGCCAAGCTTGAAGACTTCAGTTTCATCCTGAGAACCCACAAGGTGGAGGGAGAGGGAGAGGGACAAAGGAAGCAAGGAAGGAAGAGTGAGAGGGGAAGGGGAAGGAAGAAAGAAACCTTGGAGAAAGAGATAGTGCTCCCATACCCAGTACACAGGATGCTGAGGCAAGAGTATCAAATGTTGAAGGTCAACCTAGACAATTTAGTGAGATGCTGTTCCTCCCCAAAAGGAAACTAAGTTAAAAAAAAAAAATACTCTTGAGGAATTGATTTCATAGTATAGAAGATTCGAATACAGAAGTATGAGGAGTTGGGGATTTAGCTCAGTGGTAGAGCATTTGCCTAGCAAGCACAAGGCCCTGGGTTTGGTCCTCAGCTCTGGAAAAAAAAAAAAAAAGAAAGAAAGAAATGTGAAAGAGCCAAGCATTGGTGTGAAGGCATTGGTGTGAAGGCATTGGTGTGAAGGCATTGGTGTGGAGGCATTGGTGTGGAGGCATTGGTGTGAAGGCATTGGTGTGAAGGCATTGGTGTGAAGGCCTTGGTGTGAAGGCCTGTAACCTCAGTACTTAGAGGAATGTTGAAAGCTCAAGGCCAGCCTCGTCTTTGTATCTAGTTTCAGGCTCTCCAGAACTACATAGCCAGACCCTTAAAAGTATGTGTGGGGGGAGATTTAGGTCAGTGGTAGAGTACTTACTTAGCAAGGGCAAGGTTCAATCCCTAGTACTGAAAGATTGATGATGATGATGATGATGATGATGGTGGTGGTGGTGATGATGACGAAGAAGAAGAAGAAGAAGATAGGTAGATAGATAGATAGATAGATGATTGATAGATTATAGATAGATAGGTAGGTAGGTAAAGATAGGTAGATAGATAGATAGATAGATAGATAGATAGATAGATGATTGATAGACAGATTATAGATAGATAGGTAGGTAGGTAAAGATAGGTAGATAGATAGATAGATAGATAGATAGATAGATAGATAGATAGATAAGAGGGAAGGACAAGAGAGGCAGATGTGTGTGAATATGATCAAAAATACATTACAGGGGGCTAGAGAGATAGCTTAGTGGTTAAGAGCACTTACTGCTCTTGCAAAAGACCTTGGTTCAATTTCCAAAACCCACATGGAGTCTCATAATCTTTGTAACTCCAGTTCCAGGGGATCTGGTATCCAAAGCCACTGCACACATTTACACACATGCAGACAAACACTCACACACATAAATCTTTTTTAAAAAGAGTACATTATGTAGGCCTTTAATCCCAGCACTCAGGAGGCAGGGGCAGGCAGATCTCTGAATTTGAGGCCAGCCTGGTCTACAGAGTGAGTTCCAGGACAGCTAGGACTGTTTCACAGAGAAACCTTGTCTCATCACCCCCAAAAAAGACACTTGATAGTGGCTATACATTTTATGGTAGGTCCAAGAGAGGATTACATAATGAATAGCAGGAATGGGCTATTCTTCTGCTGGGTGATGTCTGTTCTTCTGTAAGGTTTCCTTTATTTATATGGTGTGTAGTGTGGATGTGCATGCATGTACATGCTGTGCTGTGTCTGGCCCTGACAGATTAGGAGAACCTTGTCAAGTCGACTTGGAATCTCTTGTTAGACACAGAAAGAGCAGATTCAGATAGAGATGGATATGGGGATACGGAGGCAGGATGAAGAGAGGGATGGACCAAGAGGAGATAATGAAAGCAAGGGTAAGAGTTTGCAGGAAACTGTCCAAGCAGCGAGGAATTCTTCTGGTTCAAGTTGTCTAACTCCCTGGCTTTACAACTGGGAGAACTGACTGGGAGCAGTGAGATGGCTTGTCCAGCTACCAGACTGCTGCTTTGTGGCAGAACTCAAGCTAGAGCCCAGATTAAAAGAAGAGGGGCTGAAGAATTGGCAATACTCGAGGGCCCCAGAAGATATTTCCCAGAAGAGAAAAGGGTATGAGACATCATGGGAACTTGCTAAGGTAGACTGCCAATAGAGGTGTGGGTTGTGGTCAGCCCACACCTAGGGAGCGAAAGGGGCCTAGAAAGCAGCAAGGGATATGATCAGGTTCCAACCTGCCACTTAGAAGCTTGGGCCTCAGTGTCTGCCTCTTACCCCTTAAAAGGTCTTTGTGAAGCCCAGACTGATATGCTATGCTTATACAATGCCAGCACAATTCTTGACAAATGCTTGCTAAGTCTTTGCTGTGTGTTGACCTTGGAAGAGAAAGGAGCCATGGTCATGTGGGGTGGGGCATGGCCAAATGACCTGGTTGGGATACAGGGTAGAGGTCCACTGTCTCCTGGAGCCCATTCCTCCTCTGCCTCTGCTGCCTGCAGCTGATAAACTTCTTATCTGGCCCAGGCAGGGGAGCCCAGAGTAAGGATCAGAGTAGAGGGAAGGGCTGCTGTCACCAGCAGGCCTGGGCCCTTATCTAAGACAAGGGAGGGGCTGTCTGCCTGACTTCCCACAACACACTCCTTGGGGATCCCCAAGCACTCACATCTCAGGAGGAAAGGAAAGGGCTGAAATGCTAGGCATGGTGGCACATGCCTCTAATTCCAGCACTTGGGAGGCAGAGGCAGGCAGATCCCTGTGAGTTAGAGGCCAGCCTGGACTACAGAGCAAGTTCCAGGACAGCCAGGGCTACATAGTAAGACCCTGTTTCAAACAACAAAACTGAGGACCCGAGAGGAAGACATGGGTGACTCTTGATGTTTCCCCCAGAATGGAAAACAAAACCTCAATCTCAAAAACTCAGAAGACTGGATTTTGCCTCTGGACAGGAATACCATTTTTAGAGAATAGGAGAAGACATCTTATCTGAGAAAAAGTACAGATGTCTACTGTGTGCCCAGAGGATTGACTATGGCCAGAGCAGGTGAGGTAGAGAGTACTCCACAGAAAAGAACTTTACCGTTCCTAGGGTGGTTGATGGTCCTGGCATGAATGAACCACTGACATTGTTCCTTTCTTCTGGGGGTTCTATACAGGGGACAGGATAAACTTTTGATTTGGCAGAAGTAGCTCTAACCCTTCCTTCCACACAGGTTGCTGGAGCCCTTTGAGCTTTGGGGGAACCAGGGCCAGCAGCTGGCACAGTAGGATGCCTCCGTGTCCTCCTCAGCAGAACAGGAACAGGTTGTCACAACTGCCTATTGGGGAGCTGGGTGAGATGGAATTGACTTGGCAAGAGATCATGTCCATTACTGAGCTGCAGGTGAGTATGGGGTAGGCACTGTGGAGGTAGGGGCTCTGGCCTGGCCAGAAACAGAGAGTAGAGGGGGGCAATGTGGAACATGGAGTGGGGGCAGGGCAGGGGAGAGGGGAAGATCTGGCTTGCAGTGTGGGCTCCTGTCCAGCTGCTCTGCTCACATTTCTATCGCCCTCTTCTCTACCCCTCTTTTTTTATTTTCTTCTCATCTGATCTTCCTCTCTTCCAGCACTGCCCATCTTCCCTCATTACCACCCCTCACCCTTAGCAACGAGCCCCTTTCCTCCAGGTAGCAGAGACTTAGTTCAAGGGCCTCAGAAAGGGGAGCGAGACTATGCCGGGGTCCTCTCCTCCCGAATGTTGGACAAAGGGGTGTCTGTTGGTTTAACAATGACACCTTTGTCTTCAGCTGGGCTTGAGCAGGATAGCTCTCCTACGTAAGTTGGGGGCCTTGTTTGTAACATGTGTTCTCCTCTTCACTGCACCTGGGCCTGGACAGAGGGCTAACCCCCAGCCTGGGCTCTGTGCCTACCCCACCTCAGGCCTCCTGGTGGCCTCAGGATCTGCCCTAGACCCTCCTCCCACATACCAGCTCCCTCTGCTGGGCACCCAGGGAATGGTGAGGTCCTGAACTTGACCTTTTGACCCTAGATAACCACAGCAGGAAAAGGGTTCTGAGGATCCATCTCTGCATCTAGGATAATAATGGCCTTGTCTTCCTAAAAAGAGTAAAGGAACAGAGCTATTTGGCCCAGTAAGAGCTTCCCCTGAGGAAGAGACTGTAACCACTTCAATGCGAGGTTCTTCTCTGAGGTCTCACCACAGGGACTTTTATTCCCGCTTAAACTGCTCTTCTTCTTCCTCCCTACTTTTTCTTTTCTTTTTGTTTTTGTTTTGTTTTGTGTTTTTGTTGTTATTGTTTTTGAGACAGGTTTCTCTGTGTACCTCTGGCTGTCCTGGAACTCACTCTGTAGACCAGGGTGGCCTCGAACTCAGAGATCTTGGCTCCCTCTGCCTCCCAAGTGCTATGATTAAAGATGTGTGCTACCATGCACAGCTTCTTTTTTTTCCCAGACAGGGCTCACTATGTAGCCCTGGAGTTTGCTATGTATACCAGGATGGCCTTGAACTTAAGAGAGATACACCTGCCCCTGCCCGCTATGTGCTTGGATTAAGGGCCTCTTGATTTTATTTATTTCATGTACATTAGTGGTTTTGCATGCATGTATGTCTGTGTGAAGGTGTTGGATTCCCTGAAACTGGAGTTATAGACATATGTGAGCTGCCATGTGGTTGCTGGGAATTGAACCCAGGTCCTCTGGAAGAGTAGCTACTGCTCTTAACTGCTGAGCCAACTCTTCAGTACCTCTTTTGATTTTTTTTGAAACAGGGTCTTACACAGCCCTGGCTGGCTTGTACTTGCTATGTAGCCAAGACTGACCTTAAACTCCTGACCCTCCTGTTTCCATATCTCAAATGCTGGTATTGTAAGCCTGTGCCAACATGCCAGCAAGCTGCTTTATTCTTGGAACAACTTCATTAACACTATGCAAGAAGCTTCCACTGTGTTTTGTTTTTCAAGACAGGGTTTCTCTGTGTAGTCCTTGCTGTCCCAGAATTTGCTTTGTAGACCATGCTATCCTGGAACTTGGGATATTGGCCTGCCTCCTGAGAGCTGGGATTAAAGGCATGTGTCACTACCACCCATGATAGTCTATCTTCTAACCTCTTTTGTGTCTTTCTTTGCAGGGTCTAAATGTTCCAAGTGAGCCATCCTTTGAGCCCCAAGTACCCACCCCATACCCTGGACCATTGCCACCTCCAACATACTGCCCCTGTTCAGTTCACCCAGATGCAGGCTTCTCTCTGCCCCTCCCACCTTATGAGCTCTCAGCATCCACTCCTCATGTCCCAGACCTCCCATACTCCTATGGCAACATGGCTATACCAGCGTCAAAGCCACTCACCCTTTCAGGCCTGCTCAATGAGCCCCTCCCAGATCCCTTGGCTCTTCTGGACATTGGGCTGCCAGTGGGGCCACCCAAGCCTCAAGAAGACCCAGAATCCGACTCAGGATTATCCCTCAATTACAGTGATGCGGAATCTCTTGAGCTAGAGGGTGCAGAGGCTGGCAGGCGGAGGAGCGAGTATGTGGACATGTACCCTGTGGAGTACCCTTACTCTCATATGCCCAACTCTTTGGCCCACCCCAACTATACTTTGCCGCCCACTGAGACACCCTTGGCCTTAGAATCATCCTCTGGCCCTGTGCGGGCCAGACCTGCTGTCAGGGGGGAGGCGGGGAGTCGTGATGAGCGGCGGGCCCTAGCCATGAAGATTCCCTTCCCTACAGACAAGATCGTCAACTTGCCTGTGGATGACTTTAATGAGCTGCTGGCACAGTACCCGCTAACAGAGAGCCAGCTGGCTCTAGTCCGGGACATCCGACGGCGGGGCAAGAACAAGGTGGCAGCCCAGAATTGTCGCAAGAGAAAACTGGAAACCATTGTGCAGCTGGAGCAGGAGCTGGAGCGCCTGGGCAGTGAAAGAGAGCGGCTTCTCAGAGCCCGAGGGGAAGCGGACCGCACTCTGGAGGTCATGCGCCAACAGCTGGCAGAGCTGTACCATGACATTTTCCAGCATCTTCGGGATGAATCTGGCAACAGTTATTCACCGGAGGAATATGTACTGCAGCAGGCTGCTGATGGGACCATCTTTCTGGTACCCCGTGGGACCAAGATGGAGGCCACAGAGTGAGCTGGCCTAGAGACCCACAATGGTGCTAGGGCCTCCCCTCATTCTCTTCTGATAAAGGTACTCCCCAACCCCAGGACCCACAAGGCATCGAGTTCTCCAGACCAAGAGGGTAGATGCAACCTTAGCATTTGGTCTTTCCAAGGTGTGTTCAGTGAGGCCATGTGAGCGCTGGCTTCCCAGGCCCAAGCCTCCACCTCTTGTCTAAGCTTTGGTCCATAAAGAGCTGTGTGGAAATAAGCTTTCCATTGTGTCTTCCTTCTTGAGGGTGATGGCGCTATCTCAGAAATCACTGCTTGAAGGGAAGTCCTGAGCTCATTTTAAGTACACATAAAAATTGGGGAATGAGCAATGAGGCAATCTATCCACCTTCATTCTCTTCCAGTCAGAAGCCACAGAAGCTTGAGGAACCCCAGTCCTTGGTGGCCCCCAATTCATAAATGACAGGAGCTGTCAGAGGGCTGCATTCTTGTGTTAAAGTCCGCTCAGTCTCTAGATCACACATAAACACAAACTCCTTTAGTTCTCTCCTGCTTAGCTAACCCTGGGTCTGAGATTGGATACTCGAATATCAAGTGTACACTTGTATAACTTTTAAAACTGAGCCTAGAGCCTCTAGAATGCTAAGCAAGCGATGGGGCTACAACCCAGCTCTTCCTGCTCTCCAAGTAATGGGGGGGGGGTATCGTTTCTACCCTTCTAGATTTGAGACATGGTCTTACTATGTAGACATTATCAGCCACCAATTCAAAGTTCCATTTGCCTGTCCCCAAAGTGCTGGGATTAGGTGTGTACTACCATACCCAGCCCACCTCATCTTTTTTAAACATTTACTTTGTACATGATTCAATATATGTACCATAATCATGCAGGAGCCTATGAAGGTTAGAAGAGGTGTTCCTTGAAGGAGTTTAGGGGTGCTCGGAACTAAAACCCTGTCCGGTTACTCACATAGGCAGGGTTCCACATAACAGGCTGGCCTTGTACCTGTGTAGTGGGAAATGACCTTGAGCTCCTAATCTTTCTTCCTTCTACCTCACAAGGGCTGAGATGCTGTATGCCAAACCCAGCTCAAGAACTACCTTGTCTTTTCTTTCATTTGTTAATACAACTGTGTTCTGGAGACAAAGGACAGTCAAGGATATACAATGACTTTTTCTCAAAAACGAAAAAAAACTAGGTCGGCCTCAAACTTATTCAGAAGTCCAAGCATTCTCTTGCCTCGGCCTCACTATCAAATCTCCCTAGCAGCACCCAATTTCTTTGGCTGTTTTTCCAGTCATAGCTTACACTGAGAACTTTATCTCCAGCCTGTCCATTTATTTACTTGCCTTCTTCCTAACAGGAAAAACTGGTAGAGATGAAGGACATAAGGGAAATCTGGGATTTTTGTCAGCTTTTGGCCCAGCAAATTTCCCTTCTATGTAAACTCACAAAAAAAGCAGTATGAATGTATAGTGACCCAGGCCTATATTCCCAGCACTGAGGTAAGGGATTGCTCCATACTTTTACATGTAGTTAGCCAAGGATACTCTTCACATTTAAGTGCTCTCCACTTAAGAAAATAAAAATTTTTATAAGGGTCTGTCTCATAGCCTCACCTGGGCTGGACATTCCTAAAAAGGGACTAGTGTGCACTACCTAGTTCTGTCATTTCTATAACACTTAACCCTCACTTTCTAGGTTTTTTGTGTGTGTGTGTGTGTGTGTGTGTGTGTGTGTGTTGTGTGTAATTCAAGACAGGGTTTCCCTTTGTAGTTATGGTGCTTGTTCTGGACCTCACTCCCCTAAACATTAATAATGCATCAATACATATGCACCCCAAATACAACTTAAGGGTCAAAGAAACTCATTAGAAATGACTCAGACTGTGTGCTAGAATGTCAAGCTTATTGCTTATTAAGACAACTAATTCACTGACACCCATATTCCCCAAACTCAAATTTGGAATTTGCATAGAATACAGAACCAAGTCACTTGCCATAAATCCCAGAAAGAGACAAGTTAATTAAACTGTAGTTTATTTTAAAAAAACCAAACTAAGCCATTCACAAAACTGAATGATTTTAGCAGCATGTTAAAACCCAACTGCATGGCAGTGAGAATGAAGTACAGTAGCCCAGAATAAAGGCTCTCTCTCATAAAGATGTTCCTGCAAAAGAGAAAATAAGTCATGTTTATATAAACAGTAGTGGATCATATAATTTTATCTACCCATCCTGGTTACACATTCTGTTGTCCAGAACTGCCAGCTACAAAAATAACCAGGTATCTCTTGGGTTTTTAACTGCAGCTTGCCTTTTAACTTTTAGACAGCAAATCACCAACCATAAAAACTCACCTTTTAGCCAAGAACTTGAAGTTTTGTTTTAAATTTTACAACAGTGGTTAAGCCTTGTAGCAGATTCCTCCCTAGAAAAGTAAACGACCTTTAGAAAAGTAGTCTTTTGTGAGGTTAATTCCCATCTTTTAAACTACTCCCACCCTCCTCCCATTAATGATCCACCCAGCCACCCACCACTTTGGGGAAAGATATCTAATATTACTTTGAGCCATTGCTTTAAGAAAATGGGTCAAAGGAAGGTTACGTAAAATTAAAGGGCAGAATGTACCTTCACAATAATATGGGCATTAATTAAAACAATTCATCTCCAGAAAAACCAAGTGCAGCTTAACTGGACTAGTTTTGGCTCAATATATTAAGAAAAAAATCCAACAGAGAATTGGACTTTACAACTATATGGATGTAAGTAAAATCTGTTCTTACCTACTAGCATAGCAATAAAACCTTTCCTTCTGGTTCTGCCTGCTAGTCCTAAGAGTCAGGTGTGTGCCTTACTCTCGTCTGCCTCCTTTCTCGCGATGGTCACTGAAACTTCACTCCCTCCTAGCTTTCATGGAGGTGCCGAGGCCTGCCCCTGGCTTATCTGTACTCCACATACCACAAGTGTCTACTCTCAGCTGCAGAGTTTCTGAGCTCGAAGCCATTCGCGCTATACTTGCTAGCAGTTCCTAGTAGCTGAACATCTCCTGGATCTTTAAAGGCATTGTCCCGATTCCTGAGGTCTCTGCAAACTCCCTCAATAGTTAAGGTTCCACCTGCTATTGCAAACTCAGCCAGTATCATGGAACTACCATCCATGCTCCCCCCCCAGCCCACCACCCACCCTCCCTCCCTCCCACCAAAACTTCCAAGCAATACACCGTGAGATGGAATATACAAGTCCTATGGCAAACAAATCATCTATGCTACCAGGTACAATGGCACTTAAAAGGGCACCAAATGGGAAGCTCAAAAGCATCTATGCACAAATAACAATTATTGGATAGTAACTATTTTGAATTCATTTTCTATACAAATAGGAAACACTTCAGAATAACAGTGTGAAGGAAAACTGCTGTTAATGCAATGTTACACAGAAATATTGTCAATTATACTTCTAATTTGAATTTTTAATTAACTCAATTACTTCTAGAAAACCTTGAGACACACCCACCCATGACCCTGTTAAACTGCAGTTTTCCTTCACTATGGCCTGCTCTTATAGCAATTAAGAGTCCTTACTATATATAACCAGTTTTAAGATGCCCCAACACTTCTAATCTGTGAAATTATGGGTGGCATAAACCAGCAGTTGGTTTCTACTCTGGCAGAGCTCTGAACTTGCACTGTGATAACAAACAATCAACATTTACCAGGGGTAGAGTGGGTAGGGAAAGTCCAAATCTCTGCCAGTCCCAAATCCATACAGTTGTCAATCCATTCAAGAGAATTAAATCGTTTATTGATACACATGATAATGGATGATACACAAACTTCATTCCCATCTGTTATTTTCTGATACCATTATTCAATTTTGATATTGCATAGGGTGTGCCAACAACCATTTTATTGTAACCAAACTGTGACTTTGCTTGGATGACCCTTTTAATGGTAAAACTCATTAAAGTCACAACAGTAACTGGCAGTTTAACTACACCAAGGTTTTTTGAAGACAATGGCTTCTCCACCCAAGCAATTATAAATAAATTCCAAATGGAACTTGGCACCACCCTGAAGGAATTCTAACTTCACACTGTTGGGGAAGTTTACCAAGATGGCTTCAGAGTAGACTAACTTTACACAGCACATTTAAAAAAAAAAAAAAAAAAAAAAAAAAAAAAAAAAAAAAAAAAAAAGACACATTTATTCAGCGTCATGATCAGACTATTACATTTAGCAATCAACAGCATGGGTGAAAAAAGGTCTACAGTAAAACCCTTTGTTGGAATGCTTTACACTTTCCACAGAACAGAAACTAAAATAACCTGTTATACAATTAGTCACAAATACAGTCCTGGAGTTTTTTTGCCCATACACATGAGTATTGTCTAAAACATGTCTTCTTTGTAGCAGCTAGGCCCTGCCACCACTGTGCTTGGCTGAGTTCACAAATCTGTTGTAACCTGTAGCTTCCCTGTCACTTCTCTGGCTCTCCTCTCCTGCTAAGCTTTGTTTCCTGTTGAACAATATGGAATAAAGTTGTTAATCTAAAACACATTAAGACTCAAGGCTACAATCCAATAGAGCAAGTTGTTTCCCACAAATTTTGCTGAACTGTACATTAACTTAACATCCACCATTTTATTGTAATTATAATGTTAACTATGTTGCACTGCTCAGCTATATTAGGGTTACTGGGTTCAATTATAAAATTTAATGAACACACACAAAACAGGTACTTACCTGGCTGTAATTAGAACCTCCTGCCACTGCCATAGCTGCTGCTGCTGCTGGAACCACCATAGCCACCTGAAAGCATGACAACAATGTTGTTTTAATACTGTGCATTTGTAATAGCCATGATTTGATTTATAATAATAGAGACAAACTCAATAATGGTCTGTAAGTGTTCCGCACCTATGAGCTAGTAAGGTTTCAAGGATGATGGGAGGGTGTGATTTTATCATCAGACTTTTGCCATATTCATTACATTACTATACCTTGGTTTCGTGGTTTAGCAAAGTACTGTCCACCACCTCCATAAGGGCCAGAACTTCTGCCTCCAAAGTTTCCTCCCTTCATTGGTCCAAAATTTGAAGACTGATTGTTATAATTGCCAAAATCATTGTAGCTTCCACCACCTCCAAAATTGCTTCCTAGAAATGGAAAGAAGGCCTTTACTGATGACCTGAGAACTGAGCCTGTCCTATTTAGTGTTCTGAAAGATTGTTTCTCCTTCCAAAACTAACTCCAAAACCCTTATAGTTCATTCCCCGAGTAAGGCATTCAGTTAATAATCCAGTATTTACAGAAAGGAAAAAGTCAACCCCACTAACGACAAACTGAGTTTTCTCCTCAGTGGCACTCACAAGCACTTTTTAGACTTGCAGGCCTTCTATATTCATGGCCAATGCAGAGATCTCTTGGATATATCAACTAAATGCCTGAAGTCCCAAAGGAATTTAGATACTAAATCCAGCTAGTGTTTATCTAATTATCTCAAATTGAAGATACCACTAACCACTCATCCACCTACTTATTTTTTGGGGAGGCGGCCCCAGCTTAAAGCCAGGAGGAGGTAGCACAGCAAGCCTGTTTAATGTACCATGCAGTGTACCCACAATGCTTTAAGAGCTGTAAAAGTCCAACACGGGCATAAAACTCTAAGGCTAATCTAGCTATCACACCAAGTACTTGCATCACTGGATACCTACCACTACCACCGCCAAAGCCGCCTCCGCCTCCTCCGTTGTTATAGCTGTCATAGCTGCCACTCCCGCCATAGCCACTGCCCTGGTTTCCATAACCCTGTCCACCACTTCCATAGCCTCTGCTTCCTCCAGAGTAACCAGGGCCGCCTCCTCCATAACCACCTACAAGAATACAAGCCTTCTCAATAAGACAAAAGTATTTAACAATAAAAATCTAAGCATAATGGCTAGTCCTGCTCACAGCATGCGTATTATGGGGCTGGTTGAACTCTGTCATGCACTAGGTTTAGTCTCTACTACTAGCCTAGTCTAAAGGTGCAGGCTGCCAGAAAACTTTATACTTACGGGCTCCTTAAGAAACTTACCATCATTCCCAAATCCATTGTAGCCATCCCCACTGCCACCATATCCACCACCACCACGGCTGCCACCAAAGCCACCTAAAAGAAACAAAAGCTTTAAAACAGGCTCCAAGTGAACGAATGAAATGCTAACTGTCATGTAATGAGAACTACATTTGGGTAAGATCTAAAATGCTGGAAACACAGGCCAGCAGCTATCCTGAGTTCCAAAGGCAGTAAGAAATCCAAAATAAATACATACCACGACCACTGAAGTTCCCCCCTCGACCAAAATTGTCATTGCCACCAAAACCGCCTCCACGACCACCACCAAAGTTTCCGGAACCACTTCGACCTGAAGAGATGTTTGGATCATTACATTAGACCAACTTGCAATAATTCAAACTAGCCTCTATAAATTCTAACTAAGCAACAGAATACCTCTTTGGCTGGAGGAAGCACTAGCCATCTCCTGCTTCGACAGGGCTTTTCTGACTTCACAGTTGTGGCCATTCACAGTATGGTATTTCTGAACTTTAAAAAAAAGTTAAAATTTTAGGGCTTAAAAACACTTGAATTCCACAATCATCAGGAAAATCTAACATGTCACTTACTAACAATCTTGTCCACAGAATCGTGGTCATCAAAAGTGACAAAAGCAAACCCTCTCTTTTTCCCACTGCCTCTGTCAGTCATGATTTCAATCACTTCAATTTTTCCATACTGCTCAAAATAATCTCGCAAGTGATGTTCTTCAGTGTCTTCTTTAATTCCGCCAACAAAGATCTTTTTCACAGTTAAGTGTGCACCCGGTCTCTGAGAATCCTAAGAGGAAAAACCATTTCAGTCATTTAGAACACTCCAATGTCTTGTTTGTCATTACCAGCAAACTTCCAAATGATAGACCGCTGTGGAGACCACGCCTTTAATCCCTGGGAGGGGAAATGTAATCTCTCTGCTTTGAGGTCTGCCTGGATTATAGTCTCCAGATAGAGAACCCAACTACTAATAAACACTACTCACTTCTCGAGACACGGCTCTCTTAGGTTCCACAACTCTTCCATCCACCTTGTGTGGCCTTGCATTCATAGCAGCATCCACTTCCTCCACAGTGGCGTATGTGACAAACCCGAAGCCCCTGGATCGCTTGGTGTTTGGATCCCTCATTACCTGTTTAGAGTTAATTCAATCAACTTATTGACTGACCTCTGGTCCTAACACCATTGCTACTCTGAACACGCCCAGACTCACATATATACAAAGCCCCCAAACTAAGACTTTTTAAAACTATACCACTTTACCTTTACAAAGCATCTGGCTAAGAAATGCAACAAGATTAAACCAATAAAATGAAAGCAGCTCTGCTTTTTGTTCCCTCTAATCGTACCACGCAGTCCGTGAGTGTTCCCCATTGCTCAAAATGGCTCCTCAGGCTCTCGTCGGTTGTTTCGAAGCTCAGCCCTCCAATGAAGAGCTTCCGCAGCTGTTCCGGCTCTTTGGGAGACTAAATGGAGGAAAGAGCGATTAGCGACGGGGATGGAACTTGGGAGGAGGAAGCAACGCCACGCATCGACCTAGGCCGCACTCTTTTTCTTTTATTGTTCTTTATCGCTGCGCAGGGCCACGTGCTCCTCCCCAGCCAGGAGGTGCTGCTGGGGCACTAGCAAGCAGCGCATGCGTCCCCACTCTCCACGCACGCGCAACAAAAGACATGGGCTGGACTGGTCAATCGCCATTAACGCTTAATGGCTCCTGAAAACAGTTATTAGATAAAGCCAAAAAAGGAAAAAGAAAAGAGTCACAGCACTCAAAATTGTATGTCTCTGAATTCTGCCACAAGAAGCCGTGCGTGGAAATTAGTTAGCGGTCGGCAGCCTCATGGCGACTGCGAGGACAAAATGGCGACCTGCACTTTGTGAGTAGGCCTCGGCAAAGACCGATTAAACACCGAAAGCACGGGTGCCAACAACAAAAACAGGTCAAATCCCGCCACGTTCTTTAAGTATGAAAGAAAACGAAGCTGCAGAGCGCGCCCAACTCACCTCTGACTTAGACATGACGGCAGGGAGACGAGAGCCTTCAGCGATGCTTCCTCGGGCGCGTCAACAGGCAGAAAGGAGTAAGCCAACGAACGTACCCGCCAGCCTACCTTCTGCTCGCCTTTTTATCCCGCCTCCTCGCTTTCGGCATTGGTAGACTCCGCCCTTGCCTTACTCTGATTGGAGATTTGAAATTGTTCCCACCCACCATTGGCCTGTGGAACCGCCCTGCTAAGAGACATCATCTGTTTGGGCGTTCTAGGCAGTCTCCGCCCCTTGGAGTCATTGATGCCCCAAGATCTGCTTTTTTTAACCAGATTGATTGGCTAGATGGTCGTTTTTTGTTTTCTGTTTCGTATTTGAATGTAACCATGTCTTTAAATGCTTTTTATAACTTTCCAGCGCCGACCATTGGCAAAACACGATACGTTAGAAAAGTAGTTCGTACCACTTTTTCAGCCACCAACCATAGAGCGCATGTGTAATAAAAATGGCGAGTTTACGCCGGCGCACTAAGAAGTTCCGCTTGCCTCCTGGAACACGTGAAATGGCGGGCGGGAGAGGGTTGTGAACCTAAGGCGCCTGCGTAGTGGCGGGAGCTGCGTCCTGTTTTGCGCAGGCGTTTAGGGCGGAGAAAAAGGTCTGGGCCTGGGATTGGTTGCGCAGGCGCAGGGAAAGGATCCGTTTTGGCGGGCGGTTGGCGTTGCGCAGAAGGCGGCGGTAGCGGTGGCTTGTGGTGCAGCTTTACCACAGAAGAACCGTGCAGGCCTAAGTGTGAGTGAGCACTGTAGATCCCGGGTAAGTGGCAGAGAGTCTAGACTACCCGTACGAGATCTTGGAACCGCTCCAATTGGACTCGTTATTGTACGAAATGAATGGACCGCTGGACTGGGGGGGAACGACATTGAAGGGGCTGCTGGGTCGGGCCAGCCAATAGGAGAACTGGGGGCGGGACGTTCTAGTCCTTGCAGGTTCTTTTGAGCTGCGCTACAAAGCGTTTGACAGGCGTGTGTCTAGGCCAATTGGGTCTTCCTACAGCTGCCTACTGATCGGCCCTTGGGCCATCGGAATGTGGGAGGCGGGTTTTCCCGCCTGAGGTGCGTCTCTCCGAGCCAATGAGCCCCAAGCGCGCCATAGGCCGGCCTTCGAGGGGCAGAGACTGGACTCCAAGGAGAGCGCGGGAGTGGGCAGGTTAAATTCCTGGACCCCGGCCTGGAGCCCCTAAATGGGTAGACTCTCGGAAAGAGGTGTTTTGCTCTTGGAGGGAGTTGTGGGGGTGCATGTTTTATCTGCAGTGACTCCTGTAAAGGAGGCGTTCATTTAGTCCATCACCTTAACGAGAGCATGCTTTTCTTTCCTTTTTTTGTGCCCCTCCAGTTTGGCCTCGTAGTTGCTCTTTTCGGTACGGTCCACTCTTCTCTTGATATTTTGAAGGACTTAGGGAGGGAGGTTTTAGTTTTTGAAAACTTTTAAAGGAGACTATTTAAAATTTTAGAGTGCAAAGGCTACATAATACTGTAATGGGGAACATCCAAAAAAAAAAAAAATAGGCTTGCCTCCACCACCTGTTTTCAGGGACACGCATCTCTATTTCTATGGCCACAGAGAAAGTTTTTGAGAGCTACATGTCAAAGTGTTTTGCTTCTGTGGACACAGTGGGGTAGAGGCCTATTGTATGTCTGATATTTGATTAATTGTCATTAATGAAAAGCTTAATAAAAAAAGGATTCATTTGGTTTTTTGTTTCCAGTCATCATGTGCTTCTCACCATTATTCAGGTCTCCAATTCTTTAATCTGAGGTTTGTTTTTTTTTTAATTAAAGTTTCTCCAGACAGGGTTTCTCTGTTAACCCCCATGGCTGCCTTGGAATTTGCATTGTAGATCAGGCTGGCCTCATAACTCACAGAGCTCTGCCTTTCTCTGCCTCCTGGAGTGCTGGAATTAAAGGTGTGGGCCACCACCACCTGGTCTCTTTGGTATTGATAATGCCCACACTTCCCAGAGGATCTGGACAAATACATAATTTTTGTTTACAACCTGTCTGCTGATTTAAGGAGTAATATTTGTATTCCATGATGAATAACTTTTTGAGGTGCACTTGTAATTAGAAAATACTTGCCAGCCTGGCTTAGTTTGAACACCTTTAATCCCAGCACTTGAGAGATGAATCTGAGTTTGAGGCCAGCCTTGGTCTACAGAATTCTAGGACAGCCAGAGATACATAGTGAGACCCTGTCTCGAAACACCTATAGAAAATATTTTCCAACTTTGTACAAAAGACTGATGATTTCAGCTTAATTTTGTGTTTTGTTTTTGAGAAACTTTATATCCCAGGCTGTTCCCTTTTGAGTGCTGGGATTAGAAGCCTATGCTACCATGCCTGACAGACTAGTGAAGTTTGTAATGAATAGAGATTTCCACACTGGTACTTTGACAAACACATTTTATAACTGGTTACCTACTTATGCTAATAATGCAGTTGCAGAGCTCAGCTCCAAAGTAATAGTGTTCTCAGGCATCTACCTTGATACAGTTTGGGCGGAGAGGGTTCAGGACAAGGTTTCTCTGTGTGGCCATGCCTGTCCTGGAACTTGGTTTATATGGAGTAGACCATACTGGCCTTGATCTCAGAGAACCCCCACCTCTACCTCCGAGTGCTGGAACCAGAGGTGTGCACCACTGTCACTCTGCCTTCTTTTTTTAATGTTTCAACTTTAAAACAGTACCAAAAATGAAGAATAAAAGTCTCAATCTAAAATGACTGATGCTAGAATTTATTATTTTTCAGTTTTTTGGTTGTTCTTTTGTTTGTTTTGTTTTTTTTTCCGAGACAGGGTTTCTGTGTAGCTTTGCGCCTTTCCTGGAACTTGCTTTGGAGACAAGGCTGGCCTCGAACTCACAGAGATCCGCCTGCCTCTGCCTCCCGAGTGCTGGGATTAAAGGCATGTGCCACCACCGCCCACCTTATTTTCAGATATTTTAAATTGATGTTAACAGTGTAGAGGAGATGAGGTGTTAAGGAATAGTCTTTAATAGATGGATCACAATCCTGTTTTTCCTCTGCTATAGACTAGCCTTTGTGTCTTGGCATAAAAAGGAAAATTTTACTATTTCTTACAGTGTAAACATAGGTTTACACTGCCACTTTTGGTGGCAGAGGCAGGCTAATCTTTGAATTCAAGGTCAGCCATGTCTGCTTTGTGAATTTCAGGCCAGCAAGGGCTATATAGTTAGACAGTGTCTCATAAATAAACAGGATTTATTACATCTTGTGGCTTGCTAGAAAATGACAAATAAGGGGCTGGAGATGTAGCCCTGCCTTGGATAGGTCTTTCTATTTACTGGACATGGGCTCCTTCCTGACATTTTTTTTCTCTTCTTTTTACGTGTGTGTGTGTGTGTGTGTGTGTGTGTGTGTGTGTGTGTATGTGTATGTGTGTATCCCTGGATGTGCTGGAACTCTCTGTAGACCAGGCTGACTTCAAAATCACAGAAATCCCCCTCCCTTTACCTCCCAAGTGCTGGAAGTAAAGGCATACACCACCATGCTTCCAATGTTGACATTCTTTTGGAATATTTCAGGCACTTAACATTGTTTCTTTATAGATTTTTACACTGATTTTAAAAAAAATTATTGTGAGCTGCTGTGTGGGTGCTAGGAATTGAACTCTGGTCCTCTGGAAGAGCAGTCAGTGCTCTTAAATGCTGAGCCATCTCTCTAGCCCCCACCCCCACCCTACCCCTTTATAAAACAAAGTCTCTGTTGTTCATGTTGTCAATTCATTACATAGCCCAGTTTGGCCTTGACTTGAAACAATCCTCCTGCCTCAGTCTCTCAAGTGATGAGGTTACTGGCACGACCCTACCATACCAGACTTTTGATCCTGTCTGCACACATGTTAAAATGAGTTTCAACGAACAAGCATATAAAGTACTGTGTTCTCATCTGTAATGTATTTCATTTTCTTTCTTTCTTTTTTTTTTTTTTTTGGTTTTTCGAGACAGGCTTTCTCTGTGTAGCTTTGTGCCTTTCCTGGAACTCACTTGGTAGCCCAGGCTGGCCTTGAACTCACAGAGATCCACTTGCCTCTGCCTTCCTAGTGCTGGGATTAAAGGGGTGTGCCACCAACGCACGGCTCATTTTCTTAATAATCAGGTCAATTTCAAAGTTGTGGATATGGCTCAGTTGGTAGAATTCTGGTCTACCATGCTTGGAGTCCTGTTTAATCCCCATCAGGGAATAAACCTGCTATGGTGGTGCTGGCCTGTAATCCCAGCAGTAGGGAAGTAATAGAAAGAGGACCAGGTCAAAGCCATCCTCAGCAAGTTAAAGGCCACTCCAGGCTTTAGGAGACCCTGCTTCAGGTTTGTGATTCTCCATGTTCAGTTTCCTGTGGTGCTGGGGATTAAGCAGTAGGTCCTCCTGCAAGTTTATCATGAGTTCTGCCGTCCACGTACAGTACAGCCCTAGCTCTTGCTTTCTGGGTTGGTTTTTTTTTGTGGGGGGGGGTGTTTTATGTAACCACTTAGCTTGGTTTTTGTTATTTGAGACAGTTTCTTTGTGTAGCTCTGGTTGTCCTGGAACTCACTCCATAGACCAGGCTGGCCTTGAACTCAAGAGATCCCTCCTGCCTCTTGAGTACTAGGATTAAAGCTGCCACCCCATATTCTGCATAGCATTTTTTTTTCTGGAGCTGAGGACAAACCCAGGGCCTTGCACTGTGCTTTTTTTTTTATTTTATTTTTTTTATAAGATTACATAACTCTACTTAGTAAAGAGCACTTTTACTATTTTGTCCTTTCTTCTGATAATTTTTATTTTATGTACATTGGTGTTTTGCCATGGGTGTCGAGTCCCTTGGAACTGGAATTACAGAGTTATGAGCTGCCATGTGGGTGCTGGGAATTGAACTTGGGTCTCAAGCAGTCTCTGCTCTTAAATACTGAACCATCTCTCCAGCCCCTATTCTGATAATTTTTATATACATTCACCTTTCTCAAAAGTGGGCCAGTGGCTGGGCAGTGGTGGCACATGCCTTTAATCCCAGCACTCAGGAAGTAGAGCCAGGCAGATCTCTGTGAGTTCGAGGCCAGCCTGGTCTACAGAGCGAGTTCCAGGACAGGCTCCAAAACTACACAGAGAAACCCTGTGTGGGGGAGGGCAAAGAGTGGGCCAGTTTTTGTTAAATGTTCATTCTTAGACACCCACCATTGCTGCTTTTACCAGCGCCAAAAGTTCACCCTCCCGTTCATTCTTCCTGCATTCTCCCAAAGACACTCTAGGGAAAGCAGGGCTGGGGCTCAGCAGGCTGGTTACCCACCACCCCACACAGAGGAGATGGGGCCCATTTTATGTGAAAAGGGTGTAGGACCACCTCCCCCCCTTCTGCGGGGGAGGGAGGGCAGTATTTGTCCTGGCCTGGGGCTCCGCTCTGGTTTCCTGTTTGCAGTTACTTGAAGGGAAAAAAAAGCGGGCCAGTGCTACACTATATTGAGTTTACAAACAATATAGCTATCATTTGGTACAGTATGACTGTTACACATTGTTATTCATGACCTTTGAACAGCCAATCTTTTTTTTTGACTTGAACTTTTACTTTTTTCCTTGCACTTAGAAGATGACTTTAACAAACATACAGGCACATATAATTTTTAAAGTTCTTAAAAAAAACAAAACAAAACCATAGGTCATTCTGAGAGGAATTGGCTTGTGTACAGTGAAAGCTGTGGATCTGTTGCTCTCTGTGAGTCACTTGAAGCCACACACTCGTTTCTGGTGACAGCTTTACACTTGTGCTGGCAGAGCACCCCCAGTGACCATTGTGTCTGTGTGTAGTCTGTCCAGGAGCTCAACCCCTGTCCTTGTGGAAAAACCTACACTGTTCTTGTTGGCAGCCTCTTAAGTCTGCAGGTCTGTTTTGAACAAATGTATCATGCTTTTTTGAGACAAGGTCTCACTATGTAGTCCTGGCTAGTCTGGAAGTCACAGAGATCTATCTCCCTGCTTCTGCCTTCCAAATGTTTAGGATTAAAGGTGTGTGCCACCACACCTGGATGTAGATTGCAATTGTTTTTTTCATTTGCCCGTTGGTATGAGGGATTAAAGGTTCTTTGCAACAGGCCACTACACTTGGGAGGCAGAGGCAGGTGGTTCTTTGACTTTGAGGCTAGGGAAGCCAACGTGGTCAACATAGTGAGACCCCGCCTTAAAAAAATTAGGTTGGGCACGGTGACAAATGGTTGTAATCTCAGCACTCCGGTATGACGAGGCACGTGTGTTTCTAAAGTTTTGTTTTATTTATTTATTTATTTGTTTTTTGAGGCAGGATTTCTTTGTGTAGCCTTGGCTGTCCTGAAACTCACTCTGTAGACCAGGCTGTCCTCGAACTCACAGAAATCTGCCTGCCTCTGTCTCCCTAGTGCTGGGATTAAGCCCTGTGCCACCACTACCCAGCCATATATTTTAAAGTTTGAGGCCAGCTGTATGTTCCAGGACAGCGAGAACTACATAGTGAGACCCTGTGTCAAAAAAGAAAAACAAAGAAGCTAAGGTAGAGGAGGATGAGTATAGGATCAGCTTGAGCTACTTGGTGAGAGAGACCCTGTCTCAAAAAAAAGTCAGGCCAGGCATGTTGGCACACACTTTTAATCCCAGCATTTGGGAAACTGAGGCAGTCATATTTTGTGAGATCAAGGCCAGCCAGGTCTACATAGATTCTTTCTTGTTGGGGATTTAGCTCAGTGGTAGAGCACTTGCCTAGCAAGCTCAAGGCCCTGGGTTCGATCCTCAGCTCAAAAAAAAAAAAAGAATCGCAAGGATGACACGCAAATTCATGAAGCGTTCCATATTTTTAATAAAACAAAAAAATAGAGAAAGAAGTCTTAAACATTCTTTGGGTTACTTGAAATACAATTCTTTTGTTTTTTGATTGGCTGCTGAGGCTGAACCCAGAGCTTTGAACATACTAAGTACATTCCCTTACCACCATATCATACAACTCCCCAGTTATTCATCTTTTTAAGTTTACTTTCCCTCCTTACTAGCTTCCTGTAGCTTCTATAGCAGCACACTGCAGAAGATTCTAGAGGCTGGAAATCTGCATTAGAAATCTTTAAACTCCATGGGCAGCAGTGGCACATGCCTGTAATCCCAGCACTCGAAGGCAGAGCCAGGTGGACCTTTGTGAGTTGGAGGCCAGCCTGGGCTACAGAGTGAGAGCCAGGACAGGCACCAAAACTACACAGAGAAATGGTCTTGAAAAACTCCCCCCAAAAGGTCTTTAAACTCTTGCACAGACTCTAGAAAGAATATGTTCCTTTTCCTGCTTCTGGTGGTCACCATCCCTTGGTTTATGGCATGAGATCCCTTTTTGTTCTCATTCTGTTCTTTGGATGCCTGTCTGGGAACTTTGCCTCTTATAAAGAGAAATATGCTTGTACTTAAGGCCTACTGGGGTGACTCAGGATCTATTTCTCTTCTTTCATCTCTTATTTTTTTAGAATTTATTTTTATTTTATGTGCATTGGTGTGAAGGTGTCAGGTCCCTTCCACTCTCAACCACTAAGCTATCTCTCCAGCCCCTCTTATCTTTTTTTTTTTTTTTTGGTTCGAGGATCGAACCCAGGGCCTTGTGCTTGCTAGGCAAGCGATCTACCACCACTGAGCTAAATCCCCAACCCCCCTCTTATCTTCTAATAACAACTTTTGCTATATAAGGTAATATTCACAGATTCATGGGAATAGGATATAAATCTTTTTTGAGGGGGACTGTCATTCAAATAAGTGTTTTGTTTTTTTTTTAAGATTTATTTATAGGGTTTGGGATTTAGCTCAGTGGTAGAGCACTAGCAAGAGCAAGGCCCTGGGTTCGATCCTCAGCTCCAAAAAAAATAAAAATAAAAAAAAAGATTTATTTATTATGTATACAGTATATTGCCTGTATGCCAGAAAAGGGTGTCAGATCTCATTACAGATGGTTGTGAAACACCATGTGTTTGCTGAGAATAGAACTCGGGACCTCTGCAAGAACAGCCAGTGCTCTTAACCTCTGAGCCATCTCTCCAGCCCTCAAATAAGTTTACATCCAAATAATTTTACAAAAAAGATTATTTAAAAAATTTTTTTTTTATTCTGTCTGGGTGGTGGTGGTGGTGGTGGTGGTGCATGCCTTTAGTCCCAGCACTCAGAAGCAGAGGCAGGCGGAGGCCAGCCTGTTCTACAAGGTGAGTTCTAGTACAGCCAGAGCTGCACATGGAAATCATGTCTTTTTTTTTTTTTTAATTCTTTCCGGGGAGGTGGTGGCCCACGCCTTTAATCCCAGCACTCGGGGAGGCAGAGGCAGGCAGATCTCTGTGAGTTTGAGGCCAGCCTGGGCTACCAAGTGAGTTCCAGGAAAAGTGAAAAGCTACACAGGGAAACCTTGTCTCGAAAAACCAAAAAAAAAAAAAAAAAAAATTCTTTTAGCTTGACTTTCTATGTCTGAGTATTTTGCCTGTATGCATGTATGTGGACCACGTGTGAGCCCAGGGCTTATAGAGAACTGAAGTTACGGACGGTGGTTAGCCATGAAGGTGCTGGGAATTGACCCAGTTCCTCCACTGCAGCAGCTAGCACTCTGAACCACTCAAGTTGAGGCCAGTCCCCAAACCTGGATTTATTTATTTTTGAGTCATGGTCTCTGATATAGTTCTAGTTGTCCTGGAACTTGCTATATAGACCAGGCTGGCCTCTAACTCCCAGAGTTCTACCTGCCTCTGCCTCTCAAGTGCAAGGATTAAAAGTGTGTCCAACCATAACCCAGCTGCATTTGGTTTTGGGGCTGATCTCCATTTAGATCAGGCTAACCTTGAACTCATTCCCAGATTTTTTTTGGTTTTTTGAGACAGTTTTTTCTGTGTAGCTATGGCTATCCCAAAACTTGCTCTGTGGACCAGTATGGCCTAGAACTTTTTTCTTTTCTTTTCTTTCTTTTTTTTTTTTTTTTTTTTTGGAGCTGAGGCTCGAACCTTGCTAGGCAAGCGCTCTTCCACTGAGCTAAATTCCCAACCCCGCTTTTTTCTTTTTTTAAATGCCAATAATTAAAAATGCAAATCAAGCCAAGCCTGATGGCCTCAGTTTGAGGCCAGCTTGGTCTATATACCCAGTTTCAGGTCAGCTAAAGCTATGTAGTAAGACCCTATCTCAATTATAATTTATTCTAACACTTTGACCAGTGTAGTAGTATGGCCTTTTTTGTTTTTTTGAGACAGGGTTTCTCTGTGTAGCTTTGCACCTTTCCTGGAACTCACTTAGTAGCCCAGGCTGGCCTTGAACTCACAGAGATCCATCTGATTCTGCCTTCCAGTGCTGGGATTAAAGGCATGCATCACCACCGCCTGGCATAGTATGGCATTTTTACCTAGAACTTAAGAGGCATAAAATTGACTTGCTGGTTGCTTCTCAACTCCTTAGGCTATTGGCGTAGACAGACAAACCTGTAATTAAATATATGCATGAACTTTTTAAAAAAGTGTAGTGAACTGGCTGGGCCATTTTACTCCCTTTAGTGAATTTGGGGGCCATGTGTTCTGAACTTTCCTTTCTAGTGACAATAAGTACTTGATCAGAATTAAGCACTGTCATATTTTCTATCTTATAGATGGAATAAAGAACACATGCAGGGTTTTGGTTTGGGGGGGTTGTCTGTTTTGGTTTTTCTTTTTCTTTTTTTTTTTTTTAAGATTTTTTTATTATGTGTACAGAAGAGGGCGCCAGATCTCATTACAGATGGTTGTGAACCACCATGTGGTTGCTGGGAATTGAACTAAGGACCTCTGGAAGAGCAGTCAGTGCTCTTAACCTCTGAGCCATCTCTCCAGCCCCAGTTTTGGTTTTTCTTGACAGGGTTTCTCTGTGTAGACCAGGCTGGCCTTGAACTCACAGAGATCCACTTGCCTCTGTCTCCTGAGTACTGGGATTAAAGGCGTGTGCCACCACCTTCCATCTCTTCACATGAAGTTTTAACATATAGATTTGCTGAGTGTGTGTTGTATTAGGCTTCATAGCTAGGAAGGATACTAGAATTCATGAGATTGATAAGGTATACTTGAAAAGATTGGTTCAAGGTCAATCATACTCCCATTTTTTTCCATGGAGCCAAGGAAGCACATTGAATTCAAGTACTCCCTGATTGTAATCTACATTCCTCAGAATATAGCAAGTTTGTATCTGAGCCAATAGGTATAATTATGTTGGAATAAAATGCCCTGTACTAAAAAGGTCAGCTAACAAGCTGGGAAGTTTTAAGTTTGGTTTCTGAAGCAAATCCTTGAACTCAGTGTGCCTTGTTCTCATCCCTAAATCATTGAGACTCTCTTCACAGGGAGTTGTTGAGTGTGATATACTGCTAATTTGTTCAGTATCTTACAACAATAAATTATGTCTAAAGATCTGATAATGGTACGTCTCATTTATATGAGTAGTTGGAGACAGCATAGATAAACTTAGAGATAATTCATAAAAGTTATTTTTTAACTTCCTTTATTGTCAGATTTTTGCCTCTGTTTCCAAAGTGCTTTCTTGTTCTTTTTCCATAACAGACCTATGAAATAGGTTGGGCAAATAACAGCAGGTTAGTTAATTAAGGAATCAATTCATCAAACGGACATAATAATCTTAAGTGTTTATACAGCTAATAAGAAAAGCTTTAGGGGCTGGGAATATAGCTCAGTGATCGTGTTAGCCTAGCATGTGTTAGGCCCAGGGTTTCATCCTCAGCCTCACATGTGTGCACGCACTCACTCATAATGCATGAAGGAAAAATGGGAATGGAAATTTAGCCAATTGATAAAAACAAATGTGTAGAAAAGTATGAAAGTAGAAGACAACATTATCAACTAGTCTGATATAATTGACACCTGTAGAATAGTTTACACAACAGTGAAATGTTTTCAAGTAGTATGGAATATTTAAGTCTCATTCAAAAGGATGCTATCATATAAAGTGTTTCCGACCTTAATGCAGTTGTATTAGAAATTAGTTACACATTGGGAAGTCTCCAAATATTTGGAGTACTATATAACACCAAAGTTACTCAGGGGTCAAACAACTGGGAATGCAGCTCAAAAGCTTTTGTTTATGCAAGGTGCTAGCTTGGTGTATTCCCAGCACCAACCCCAACAACAAATAATTTGAAAGTCTGAATTAGGAGAATCACATGAGTTCAAAGACAACCTGGGCTATATAATGAGAGCCCATCTCAAAAGACAGAAACAGAAAAATCAAACTGAAAGTTATTTAAGAACTGATAAGAAAAGTAGAATACATAAATAACCATTACTTGGCAGGAGATTTGATGCCACTGTTGACCTTTGAAAAAGGAATAAACATTACAAAGCTTGGATGGTGCTTCTCTAATCCTAGCATCTAGGAGGCAGAGGCAACAGGATTGCTGCATGTTGGTGATAAGCCTAGACTACAAAATGAGACGCCATCCCAATATTTTCCTTTCCCTCCTCACCAAGAAAAGAGAAACTAAGAAATTATGCCACTGTTTCCATGTCTAATGAAAACCCTGTGCCCCACCGGGTGGTGGTGGCACATGCCTTTAATCCTAGCACTTGGGAGGCAGAGCCAAGAGGATCTCTGTGAGTTCGAGGCCAGCTTGGTCTACAGAGCAAGATCCAGGACAGGCACCAAAACTACACAGAGAAACTCTGGGGAAAAAAAAAAAAAAGAAAGGAAGAAAGAAAACACTGCCCAATTTGTCTTCCCCACCCCCACCCCCACCCTCAGCCCTGTGAGATAGGCAGGGCAGTAACTAACATTTAGGGTTAAGCGAGCTGTTTGGCTTCATCTTTGATTTACTTATTACAGTCCTATCTTTCCAGTATTGGGAATTTGCTTTGGGGTTGGGTATGATGACAGGCCTTTAATTCTAGCATTCTGGAGGCAGGGGCCAGCCTGGTCTGCTGTAGTAGTGATACTTTTTTGTTGTTTAATTGTCTTTGGACCTGGCAATATGGCACAGTGGGTAAAGGCACTTACCCAAAGCTAATCCTGGTGGTCTGAGGTCCATCCCAGGACTCACATGGTAAAAAGAGAAACCTATAGCTAGAGTTTTCCTGCCTGGCCCAATCAGGACAAATCTCTCTTACCCGCCAGTCCCACAGTCGCTCAGACCCAACCAAGAAAGCACACAGAAACTCACATTGTTTAGAAACTGTATGGCCGTGACAGGCTTCTTGTTATCTACTTCTCCTATCTTAAATTAACCCATTTCTGTTAGTCTATACTTTGCCACATGGCTTGTGGCTTACCAGTGTCTTTACATGTTGCTTTTCATGGCGGCAGCTGGCGGTGTCTCTCCCCAGCCTTCTACTTCCCAGAGTTCTCTTCTCTCTTGTCCCACCTATACTTCCTGCCTGGCCACTGGCCAATCAGAACTTTATTTACACAGAGCGATATCCACAGCAGAAACCAACTTCTATAAATTGTCTTTTGACCTTTACAGGCATTCTGTTGCACAAGTGTGCCCCCACACAAACATACCTGCACAGATAAACAAATAAATGTTTTTAAAATCAGATTTATTTTATGTATATGAGTGGTTTTGCTCCAATGTATGTATGGGTACCACATGCTTGTCTGGTGCCTGTGAAGGTCAGAAGAACACATGAGAGTCCCTAGAACTAGAGTTACTGGCCACTGAGTTGCTGTAATATCTTCACCTGTGGGTTTCTGGGCTCTGGTCTACAAGAGCAACAACTGCTCTTAACAGCTGAGCTGTGCTTTAGCCTCCAGCCCCCAGTTAAAAAATAATTGTTGCTGGGCAGTGGTGGCGCACGCCTTTAATCCCAGCACTTGGGAGGCAGAGGCAGGCGGATCTTTATGAGTTCGAGGTCAGCCTGGGCTACAGAGTGAGTTCCAGGAAAGGTGCAAAGTCACACAGAGAAACTCTGTCTCGGAAAAAAAAAAAAAAAAAAAAAAATTGTTAAATTACATCCCCCCCACCCCGCCAGGAGGCAAGCTTTCTGTGTAGCTAGCCTTGGCTGTCTTGAAACAGGCTGGTCTCGAACTCACAGAGATCCACCTGCCTCTGCTGTCTAAGTACTGTAAAGTTACCTTTTAAGTAGCCTTTACTTTTCCTTTTGTGACAGTTACACTGTAGCTTAAGGCTGTGGTAGAACTCACTATGTAGCCCAGGCTGGCCTTGAGCCTCAATGATCCTTTTCCTTCAGCCTCCTGAGGGCCACTAATTTGGCAAACATATTGCCTTTCTGATCTTTTGGTTTGACTTGGTGGTATTGGGAGTTGAACCCTCAGCCATATACTGCTCATTAGCAGCTAAGGTGCTGCTTCCAGAACCTGTGTAGTCCTTTTTGGTGGTGGTGGTGGGGAGGGGGCAACCTTTGTGGAGCACTGACTTAACTCAAGGGAAACTCAGATTATTTTAGCCCACAGGGTGAAGACAGCAGATTTAGTGCCAATGCAGTGCTTGACACTTACGAGGCTCTTAATAAATATCCCACAGCCAGCTAAACAGTTTTAGAAAAGGAACAGAATGACTATATTAATCATCTCTTTGGCACAGGATTTGAATTGGGAATGTGGTTGGAAACTGGACAACAAGAAAATTCTTACTTTGCTTAAATAGCACATCGAAACACTTGAAGAGCTAGGTGGTCTGAGATCAGCCATCCTCTCAGTCATTTATCTGATGGTGGCCTTTCTTTGCATTTAACTATCGATATATTTGAAGTATAGAGCACACTTTTATTATATTGTGCCATAGTAACTCACACTTAAATGCCAATAGAGACACTTGCAAAGACCTGCAAGGTTCAATAACTTCTGGTGTGGGTTTGTTCCTCCTGTCATCACCCATTATGGTGGTTTTTTTCTTTACAGCTTTTAAATTGCCAGAAAGCAGAATTGGTCAGGATCATAATAGATGGCCCAGGAGCTGCCAAGGATACCCTTGTATGGATGAGAAAAATTCAATACTGGCTTGATTTTATTTATCTAAAATGTAGGGTGTGACTTCAATATAATTCATGTTGCAAAAACACCAAGGTGATGGCCACGCACAGAACTGTGCCATATGTTGAAGGAATGTTCTCTTTATTTCCTGAAGTTTTACCATCTGAGGTGTTTCTTACTTTAATCATGTAAAGATTCCTTTCTTGTCAGCATGCATCAATCAGATTGTAGTATATAATCTTAAATAAATCTCAACTGTTAAATTAGAAATATTTTAGATTATGGTTATATAAGTTAATTTTTATGTCTTTTGAATGTCTTTGCTGAACAGGTTATTGAACAAGTCTAAATTGTCTGACTTAGTATGTATAGGCTCTTCCTTAAAAATAGATGATTGGTTGAAATGACCTGAAGGGGTCTTTGTAAGCCCTAAGCTCTTTAAGTCTAAAAACTGCAAACAGTTGGGGATTTAGCTCAGTGGTAGAGCCTTGCAAGCGCAAGGCCCTGGGTTCAATCCTCAGCTCAAATAAATAAGTAAATAAATAGTAAGTAAGTAAAAGTAAGTAAATCAATCAATCAATCAATCAAGCCGGGTGGTGGTGGCTCACGTCTTTAATCCCAGCATTCGGGAGGCAGAGGCAGGCGGATCTTTGTGAGTTCGAGGCCAGCCTGGGCTACCAAGTGAGTTCAAGGAAAGGCACAAAACTACACAGAAACCCTGCCTCGAAAAACCAAAACAAAACTGCAAACAATGCCAGGGTAAAGTCTGAGTTTTGTTTGTTAGTTTGTTTTTTGGTTTTTCAAGACAGGATTTCTCTGTGTAGCCCTAACTGTCCTGGAACTTACTCTGTAGACCAGGCTAGCCTCAAACTCAGAGATGTACCTGCTTCTGCCTCCTCAATGCTGGGGTTGAAGATGTTTGCCACCACTGCCACCCCACCCCCCAGTTTGGGTGATGTTTGCAAAGTGTTTTCTGTCCATGGTTTTATTTAGGTAGAGGAACATTTCATTTCTCTTTTAACTTTGTTTTATTATTTTTTTCTTTTTTGTTGTTGTTGAGATAAGGTCTACTACATAGCCCTGGCTGACTTGGAACTCACTATATAGGCCAGGTTGGCCTCAAACTCAAAAAGATCTACCTGCCTCTGCCTCTAGAGTGCTGGGATTATAAGTGTGTACCACCACACCTAGCCCAACTTCCATATTTTGTAAGGATGATCTGCCAAAGTGGTATGTATAAATTCATTGTAATCTACCCAAACATTGTTATTACCCATTTTTCTTAAGATTTATTTATGATGAAATCATGAGGGTGTGTGTGTGTGTGTGTGTGTGTGTGTGTGTGTAAGGTGACAGGTTAATAAATTCATGTTTCCACATTAAGAGAGGCATGGGTATGAGATTAATACCCACTTGAGAATGGGGCTTTAAGATGAGGACATTCCAGAGGTAGAATTGTTAGAAAGCACCATCTGGAAGACATTTTCCAATAACGATGCCAAGTTTTACTTTCTCATAAATCTTGGAGCAATTGCATATACAGTAAAGGATTAATTTACCAGTACCCTAACCAAACTTCATTACAACTTACACTTAAGAGGAGAAATCAGTAGATTTTAGTAAGAGGGAAAAATATTCAAATAACCTTATTTTGAGATAATAAGAATTTGTGTGTTGTTGCTAAAAATACCAGTTTATCAAACTGACATGTCAAGCAGTTCTGAGAATTGAGTCTGTAGTCCACATTCATTTATAAAAGAAAGGTGGTCAAGACCACTGTCCCTTGAGGAACGCATACCCAGTCTTGATTATGTCTCATTCACCTCCATCCCCCACCACGTGCTTCTTAAAGAAGCCATGGTCTTGGATATGTCTTTCTTTTCTCTATATGTGCTTAAGCCATTATTAATATATCTTTTGGGGGTGGTGAATTTCTCTGTGTAACCCTGGATGTCCTGGAACTCTGTAGACCAGGCTGGCCTTGAATGCAGGGAGATCCACTTGCTTCTGCCTCCCTAGTGCTGGGATTAAAGGTGTGTGCCACCACTACCTGGCTTAATATATCTTTATTAACCCTCCAACTCTCCTTTGTTTTAAACAAAAAGAAAATAATGGTCAGCTGGGCATGTAAACACACGTCTTTAATCCCTGGACTGGGGAGGCAGATATAGAGAATCTATCCTTGCTTTCTGGCCAGCCAGAGCTACATACTAGTGCTCTGTCTTTTAAAAAAGTCAGAGCCAGGCGGTGGTGGCACACACCTTTAATCCCAGCACTGGGGAGGCAGAGGCAGGCGGATCTCTGTGAGTTCGAGGCCAGCCTGGCCTCCAAAGCGAGTTCCAGGAAAGGCACAAAACTACACAGAGAAACCCTGTCTCGAAACTCTCCCCCCCCCCCAAAAAAAAGGTCAGACTTGGGGAGGGGCACATACATCTAAATGGAATTATAGAATGGCCTTTAACTTATGTCTTAATCTGAAAGAACAAAAGGAGCAAACAGGAGGATTGTTGTCCATCTAAGGGATGAGACAGAATGAGACCTTGTCTCAAAAACAAAAACCAAATAAAGATCCTTTACTCTTTGTTCATTGTAGCAGGATGCTTATATAACCAATAATACTCAGCCTCAGTGTAGTTATATAGTTGGTTGAAACAATGCCTTCGCTTCTCATTTTGGGGGATGCACTGGGTATTGAACTCAGAGCTTTGCATATGGTAAACATTCCCTTTACTATTAGCCTACTTCCTCAGCCACTTAGTCTGAGTTTAAAAGGATTATGAACTTTAACTGCTAGTCACAGGGAGGATACTCTGTAGACACTTTCCTCTCTACTAAAGTTTGTGTTGTTTGTATGTGGTTTGTTAATGATAGGGCTGTTAATAGCCACAGTTAATCCTCTTCAACTCTTTCCTAATCCAGCCTCTACATAGATATTTTAAAAGCTTTTGACTCCTCCTAAATTGGGTCTTTATCTGCTTCTGATGTAGCTGGAGTGATAGTTATCAACCCATGTAACAAAACCTGAGACAACCTGGAAAGCTGTAATGTGCAGCTGTGCCATGGTCTTGTTAAAATGCCATATGACCAATACTATAGAAATCATAAATCCAGTGCAAGATAAAATACCCTTTATGGAGGGTATTTTGTCTTTATGCTGTATGTGTTTCATTCCTAAGACCATTGGTACTCAATATCCATAAAGAGCAGAAAACACTAGCAGTTTTTAACTTGTTTGCGTCTGCTCATTTCTATTTTTTTTTTAAATTATTTTTATGTGCACTGGTGTTTTGCTTGCATGTATGTCAGTGGGATGGTGTCAGATCTTGGAGTTACAGACAGTTGCCAACTACCATTTGGGTGCTGGGAATTGAATTCAGGTCATCTGGAAGAGCAGTCAGTGTTCTTAACGCTAAGCCATCTCTCCAGCCCCTCTGTTCATTTCTTAAGTGTGTCTGCATAGAGTGCTCCTAGAAGTTAGCACTGTGACCAACAATTGAAGTTTCCCATCAACTGCAAAATTTGCTTTATTTGTAGTGTTTTGAGACAAGATCTTATACTATAGCCCAGGCTGGCCTCTTACTTATGCTGACTTTCTTGCTTCAGCCTCTCAAGTATTGGGGAACTATAGGCATATACTACTATGCCCAGCTACCCAGAACTGCTGTCTTTCCCCAAAGGCCTTAGGGAAGAAATTGTTGTTTCTCTTTGAGTATAGTGGTATGTGCCAGTACTCCCAGAACTAGGGAGGCAGAGGCAGGAGGATTACTGCAAATTGGAGGATAACATACTTAGATATAGAGAGAGAACGTGTCAGGCAGGAAGGGGAGATGCAGGAAGCCTGGGCCATGTGAGGCCACTGACCAAGAGCATATTAATCTATGTGGTAAGGAGGAGCTTTGAATGTGTATCCCCTTCACTGCTTTTTACCTCGGGCTTGCTGTCTGGAAGTTTTTTGTTTTGTTTTTTTGAGCTGAGGATCGAATCCAGGGCCTTGCACTTGCTAGGCAAGCGTTCTACCACTGAGCTAAATCCCCAACCCCATGTTTTGTTCTTTTTTGAGACAAGGTTTCTCTGTGTATCCCTGGCTGTCCTGAAAGTTGCTTTGTATAGACCAGGCTGGCCTTGAACTCAGAGATTCACCTGCCTCTGCCTCCTGAGTGCTGGGATTAAAGGCCACCACTCACCTTGATTTTTAAAGATTTCATCCATTAAAGAATCCCTTGTCAGGGTTGGGAATTTAGCTTAGTGGTAGAGTGCTTGCCTAGCAAGCGCAAGGCCTTGGGTTCAGTCCTCAGCTCTGGCAAAAAAAAAAAGACTCCCTTGTCAGTGTTTGTTCTGTGAGTCTGACTCTGCTTGACCATGAAGTTCTTTGATGTTTTTCCAAGACTGACTTCTGTCTTGAGGTACCTATAATGTTGCTCATGGGAAGGCCTGTTGGTACTGCTCTTTTTTAGCCCTATGGGCTCTAGTTGCTGCAATCTATGGTGTATAATCCCTTTACTAGAGATCAGTATTCAAGAGACACTGAAAGCTGTTTTCCTTTAAAAGGCTCTCTAGAAACTTGAGAGGCTCCTTACCCCTTCCCATGAAGATTTCCATAAGGATAAGGTTGCTCGTTCTCTCTTCTGCCATAATATCAGGATTCTGCTTTAATCACTCCATCATCCTGCCAGCCATATCTCATTTCTCATACCAGAATGCTCTTCTCTCCCAGGCTCAGCTTGAACCACCAGTCTTGATGCTTTATCTGGTCCAGGCACTAGCCTTAAATTGTCCGACTGGCGTTGTGTTTCATTTGACCCTAATACACTGGGTTGCACTGTCTAAAAGAGAATTATGTCCCCTCCCATGTCCGGATGTATTTCTCATTTCTTACTGCTGGTCCTGAGGAGATCTGTTAACTTCAAGGTTAAGATAAGACACATTCCATCAGAACTATGTCGTCATCCTTGCCAGCTTCTGATCTGTGACTGTCCAGGAGATTTACAAGACAGTTGCACGCCATTCTTTAAAGAATATTATGGTTGGACTCTGACTCCTGGCATCAGGCCAATTTGATTTGTCAGCTGTTACAAAACCCATTTCCCATAGAGAAAGGGGCCTTGGCTCATGTGCCCTTCAGGCTGCTCTTAGAGATGAACAGGAGTTAGTATATCTGATGTTTTTTATTTCCTGATGTTTTATAAGGGTAAAGGTAGATAAGAAGACTATTTTGTCCTTTGTTGTGTGTATGTGCACGCACGTGTGTATACTGTGTAGCTGGGTATGCATACTATGGCAAATGTGTAGCAGTCAGAAGACAACTTTGTAGTGTCACTGCTCTCTTTCTACCTTTGTGTGGGCCCTGGGGATCAAACTTGGGTCATCATCAGGCTTGTGTAGCAAACTGAGCCATCTTGATGGCTTCCTGTTATATAGCTCTTTCAACATAAACTCAGTTCTTTCTGTGGATCCCTTGTGCCTTGTGCCGGAAGAGGTCAGAAGAGGGTGTCAGACTCCCTGGGACTGGAGTTCCAGACAGTTGTCAAGCCACCTTGCAGGTGCTGGGACTTCATCCTGGTCCTTTGGCAGAGCAACCAGTGCTCCTCACTGCTGAGCTGTCTCTCCAGCCCTGGCTTTTTTTTTTTTTTTTCCTTTTGAGACAAGATCTTTTTATGTATCTCTAACTGGCCTGGAATTCATTCTGTAAACAAGGCTGGCTTTTAACAGTGAGTCCACCTGGCCCTGCCTCTGCTTCTCCAAGTGCTAGGATTACAGGCCTTTGCTGTTGCTCCCAGCTGTTTGTCCTATTTCAGTGATGCTGAGGTTTGATATCAAGGTTATTTGCTCAAGATCAAGATGGGAAGTTCCTACCTTGACCCTATTTTAATTTCTTTAGTGTTATTTTCATATTCTTTAATTACAAAAGGTTAAGAAAAGGGTGGGGGCCAGCCCCCACTCTTACTTACCCCAGGAATTAGGTTAAGAAGCAGAAAGAAAACATAGGATAGACTCGGATGGGCCTGGATCTTTATCTAAACAAGCCCAGAGTTTTATCTTTAAAGGTCTGTTTATAACAATGCCAAGGGGTGAGAAAAGACCTCCCCCCCTTGCTATTTAGACCCTTACAAATACCTGGTACCCAAGCCAATGGTCCAATTAACCTCCCATGCAGTCCTGCTGGTACAGCCACTAGGAAACCTAGTGGGCACCAACAGAAAAGATGAGACCAGGCATGATGGTGTGTACACATTTAATCCCAGCACTGGGATGGCAGAAGCAAGTGGATCTCTGTGAGTTTGAGGCCAGTATAAGCTAAAGAGTGAGTTCCAACTTTAATCCCAGCACTTGGGAGGCAGAGCCAGGCGTACCTCTGTGAATTCGAGGCCAGCTTTACAGAGTGAGATGCAGGACAGGAACCAAAACTACACAGAAACTCTGTCTCGAAAAAAACAAAACAAAACAAAAAAAGAGTGAGTTCCAAGATAACCAGTTATACAGACTCTGCCTTTAAAAAAAAAAAAAAATGGAAAAAGAAAGAAATGAATTGGGATTAAAAAAAAAGTTTTTTGGTGTGTGTGTGTGCCTGGTGGTGCCCATGGAAGGCAGAAGAGGACGTCCGATCCCCTGGAGCTGAAATTACAGGTAGTTATGAGTGCTGAGAACTTAGTCCTCTGAAGAACAGCAAGCTCTCTTAATCACTGAGACATATCTCCCAGACCTCATTAGTTTTTATGGCAGTTTTATTACAGCCTAGACTGGCCTCAAACTTGTGAGCTAGTGATAGTTCTCTTTTTTACCTTCTGAATGCTGGCAGCATCACAGAACACTGCCACACTGTTTGGGAAAATGGGTCTGTGGGTAAAGAAGTTTGCTGCCAAGCCTGCCTGATGATTTTCATTCAGTGTCTGGAACTCACACAGTGGAAGGAGAGAATCAGCTCCCAAAAGTTGTCCTTTGATATCCATAAGCACACTATGACATGCAGGCATCCACACACACAATATATTGTAGTAGGAAGTTTTCCTGTGTTCCGCCCGGCCAGTGGTCAGGACAAATCTCTCCCTCTCATGTCCCCCAAGTAAACACACAGATGCTTATATTAATTATAACTGCATTGCCATTCACTCAGGCTTATTACTGACTAGCTCTTACATTTAAATTAACCCATAGTTCTTATCTATGTTTAGCCATGTGGCTTGGTACCTTTACTCAGTTCTGCCTTGTCATCTTGCTTCCTCTGTGTCTGGCTGGTGACTCTTTTTTTTTTGGTTGAAAGGAGAACTTCTTTACTTGAAGCTGAAGTGACATCTTTTCATGTTTTTTTTTTTTTTATAATTTAATTTAATTTTACATATCAGCCATGGGTTTCCCCTGTCCTCCCCCCTCCCTGGCTGGTGACTCTTGATTCAGCCCTTCTTCCTTCAGAATTCTCCTTGTCTGCTTGCCCCACCTAGACTTACTGCCTGGCTACTGGCCAATCAGCAGTTTATCACCCAATCAGAACAACAAATATTCACAGCATACAGAATGATACCCCACAGTATGTATGTATGTATATATATAAATAATTTAAAAGGCTGATGGTGCTCAAATAGTGGTGTATACCTCTAATCCCAGCACTCAGGAGGCAGAGACAGACAGAGATAGACCTATGACTAGCCTGGTTTAAACAGTGAGTTCTAAGACAGCCAGGGAAACAGATGCTGTCTTTTGTCTTTTGGCATTCGTGGGACAACAAATGGACACGGACAAAAACCCAAAAGTTCATGAACTTAGAGAAATTCTCTAGCAATAAAAAAAAAATGGCTGGGGTTGGGGATTTAGCCCAGTGGTAGAGCGCTTGCCTAGCAAACACAAGGCCCTGGGTTCAGCCCTCAGCTCCAGGGGGGAAAAAATTGCTCTTAAGACAGGCGCTGCTGGATGGGTGAAAGCCAACTAACAGGTCAGTAGGCTGAGGCAGGAAGATTGTAAGTTCAAGGACTTACTGGGTTAACTTGATGAGACCCTTTCCCTGAAAGAAAATAAAATAAATAAATAAATGAGTGAATGAATGAATGAATGAATGAAATACACGAGATACTGTTCAGTGGTAGAGCACTTGCCTATGAGTGTGAAGTGTGCTAGATTCAACCCTTAGTACCACAAAAACTCTCATACTCTGAAACTCCTGGTTGGTTTGGTTTAGTTTAGTTTTTTGAGACATGATTCCTCTGTGTAACAGCTCTGGCTGTCCTGGAACTTGCACGGTAGCCCAGGCTGGCATTGAACTCCACAGAGATCTGCCTGCCTCTGCCTCCCAAGTACTGGGATTAAAGGCCTGTGCCACCACCGCCCTACCCCTGATACTTCTGTTTGATGGCCAAAATTATCACCATTCTCTACTTTTGAAGCAACCCCCATCCCCACCCCCCATTAGCCTTAAACTTAGAGATCTTAGATACTATGAGTAAAGGCATACACCGCCATGCTAGGCGGGCCTTCTTTTCTTTTGTTAAGTTTTTATATAGGTATATGTGATATATTGAGCACACTCCCTCCCCCTTATCCTACCATTTTTTGCCCTCTTTTTAGTCTCCCCTTCTCCCTCTACACAGTGTTAGTTCTACATACATGATTTTATGTATTTCTATTAAAACTAGGAGTTGCCATTAAGAGACCATACTGTAGTTGGAAAGTTTCTCTAGTCCTGCCAAACTGCCCCCCCCCCCCCCCCCCCCCCGCAGTCCCACGGCCCGCTTATAAAATAATCACTCAGAAGTTTATATTATTATAACTTCAGCATTATCTCAGGCTTATTACCAACTAGCTCTTACACTTAAATTAACCCATAATTCTTATTTATGTTTAGCCATATGGCTTGGTGCCTTTTCTCAGTTCTGCCTTCACATCTTGCTTCCTCTGTGGCTGGCTGGCAACTCCTGATGCTGCCCTTCCTCTTCCTGTCTCTCTCTTGGATTTCTTGCCTGCCTATATCCTGACTCCCCATAGGCCAGAGCAGCTTCTTTAATTGGCCAATCATAGCAACACATATTCACAGCATACAGAAAGATTTCCCACAGCAACATACTATATTTATCTTTCTAAGACTGGCTTCTTTTTATATGATCATCTCCAGTTACATCCATTTTCTTGAAAATGATTTAACTTTATTCTTTATGTCTGAAGGAGATTCCATAGTGTATATATGCATTTTATTTATCCATCCCTCTGTTGCTGGGCACCTAGGTTATTTAGTTCTGTTTTTTAGCTGTTGTATGTTTGCCGTAACATGGATGTGGTGTGTCTCTGTGGTATGTCGACTTGGAGTTCTTTTTTATTTTTTAAGAAATTTTAAAATGTTTATTTTATATGAATGAGTGTTTGCTTGCATATGTGTCTATACCACATCCATGCCTGTTGCCCTCAGAGGCCAGAAGAGGGTGTCAGATCCCATGGTACTAGATTTACAGGTGGTTGTGTGCCGCTCTGTGGGTGCTGGGAGCTGAACCCTGTTCCTTCATCTCTCTAGCCCTTAGAAAGTAAAGAACACCCCCTTTTCCTTACTCTCCCGTGGAAGCTGCTTTAGCATGCATAAGGCTCTGACGCCACAAAAAAGTTTAAATTCCCATATGTGAAGCAAATAGGGTTTTGGATCTCTAAAACATTTGTTACAGCCAAGTGAAAGGACACAGTATTATAGTCTGGTTTTCTTTCTTTCCTTCTGAGACTAGACCTTATGTAATACAGGGTGGTCATGAACTGTCTGTGTTAGTTGTACATGACCTTGAGTTCCTGATTTTTTTGCTTCCTGTTAATGGTCTCTGTTTTATTATGTCCTCCTTTCCTTGGGTTTTAGGAATTATGAGTAATATATTAGGGGTTATAATTACTAAAAGTCTGTTTTATAGCATTACAAGGATAACTAATAAAAATTTTAAATTTAACCATAACGGCTGTGGCCAACTTGCTCTCCCTCTTTATTTAAACCTATAAGTTTTTCTCATCTTTTTTTTTTTTTGAAAGGTTCTTTAATGGTTGGGATGTATAGCTCAGTAGTCTGACCCAGGCCCTGGATTCCATCCCCAGTTCTTGTTTCTTCAGGTTTTGGGGTTCTGGTTGTGTTGTAATTCTCTCAAACAAGAAAAGTTACATAGTATTATTAAAATACTTTACCCCCTCCGTTTCCTTGTTACTTCTTTCCCTTAAGCAATTTTTAAACTGTGTACAGTGACAGATGGTGGAAAAAGCTTTGTCTAAAGTGCGTCTAGATTTGGGTGGTTTGTCTTGGTCTGTTGTTTGAAGAACCTACTTTTGCCCCTCCCCCTTTGCCAGTGAGCTGTGATCCTGTTAGGAGGTCCTAACATGCTATTGATTAATTCACAGTGCTTTTTTAGAGGAATAATCCTAAATTTTGGTTTGTAATCCAAAGAACTAACTCCCTTGAGCTCTAAACGCCTTAGTCTTAAGGCCAAGGGAGGCACCTTGGCCTTCACTTCTCCACCCAGTCTGCAGTGAAAAGGAAAGTTAAGCCTTTCAACTTTTTCATTTGCCTCTCCCTCTTAGTCTAGTACGGCTGCCAGTTGCCATGGCAACGGACTGGGACAGCTGCGCAGTGGCGCCCAGGCAGCTGGGTGGGGGCGGGGGAGCTGCCAGCCCGCCAAGCCCCAGACCTGGGAGGGGAGGCCCCTCCTGTTAGCCCAGAGGGAAAGAAGGAACTGGGGCGATCCGGTAGGTAAGGGAGGGAACCCCTATTGGTCTACTTAGGGCTTCTCTTCAGCATGAAGGTATAAAGAAAAAAATTCTTTTCCTCCCCCAAACTGTAGAACACATATGTAAATCCTTGTTTTTTTTCTTCCTGGTGAGGCAGGGAAGGCCATAGCCACAATGCTTAACTGCATGCTTCCAACATGGGGCTGGTTTTAACCCAGCGCTCTGACCTAAACTGCTCAGCTCCCGGAAATTCCAAGGTGAGTGGGGGGGGGGGTGGGGTACTCTCTGGAATATGACATTTCCTGTCTGTGGTGAGGTCGGAGGCTGTTTATTTTAAATAAACCTTAATATAATTTTTGATGCCTGGAAGTCTTCTAAATTAATGGAAAGATTTTTGAAAACCTTTTACCTACATTCCCCCATGCCTTCTCTCTCAAAGTTATTATATAGGTTAGAAATTAATACAAGCAGTTTTTGAGGCTGGCCTACCTACTGTTAATAAGTTCTTTAGGTAGGATTTTCAACACTATAGTCCTGTAATGATTTCTTAAAATTTTAATTTGAAATAAATTGATAAATACAACTTCTACTTCTTTGCCTTGAACATAATTCTGAGATTAGTTGCCCTTTCTATTCCTGAGGTTGGCTTTCTGGCCAAGATGGGAATGCTCTGCAAAACATCTTTATAGATTATAGCAAAATAACAATGGAGTCAGCTAAGATATTGATTCCTGCTATATGGTAATCCAGACTGTGGGTACCATGATTAAGGAAGAATTTTTTAAAAAAATGATTATAGTTCAACAGTGTGGGAATTTTAAAAACTAGATTTTCTGTTGAGTACCTCTGACGTGCATATTTCTGAGTTTAACTCAATTTCCATTTGTGATGCATTGCCCTGGCTTTCCTGGGCGATGAATAGTCCTCTGTGTTCTGAGGAGGCTTCATGTTGATGCAGAATCTGGGGCCAGATTTCTTTCCCTTCCTCTTCCTTTGGCCCAAAGTCAGCTTCAGTTAAGAGGTAAGGTACCTATGTAACTATTTGGGTTAATTGAGCCCTGGGAATTACAGGCTAGTCCAATAACTAATTTTGAAGTTTTTTCTTTGCCCTCTTCCCTTGTATTCCCAAATGAGCTTGCTAAAAAGGAGGCTTAGTGTGTCTGAACTGTGAGCTGACGGACACTCTGAAGGGACAGACTCAAGTTGTTTAAGGAAAATGTACCAAGTCATTAGAAATGTGGTGAGAGATGACCCAGGTGGGCGTGTGTGTGTGTGTGTGTGTGCGCGCGCACGCGCGCGCTGCTAAGAGACTGATCAAAATGCTCAGAGTACAGAAAAGTTACTTTTGAGTGTTGTGTAGGGGGAAGATTTCTTTTTTTCTTTTTCATTTTTATAAAGACCTTTTTTCACCTTAGAGGAAAAGATTTTTATTCTGTCTTGGTTCCTTTAATTGAAGGTTTTCCACATTTCTCTTTGAGTTCCTGGCTCACAAGTAGATGTAGAAATGGTCGAGAATAACACACCATGCTATTTGCTTTTCTGTAATATAAAATTAAAGGAGTTAAACAATTGTGCCATCTAATAATTTTGATCTCTTCAGCTGAAGAGAACTTGTTTTTAGGGAAATATGGATTGACCCATTCCAAATTAAATTTGTAGCCCTGTCTTAGAATAATTGTAGACCAATAAGAAGGATATGTGGCTCACTTGTATTGTACCCTCTATTCCATCAAGAAGTGACAGTTTTAATCCTCATGGATTGTAACCATTTTGTCTTTCCCCCTTTTCAGGAGGAACCTGGTGGCCATAGTCCTTCAGGTGGATCAACGTGCGACATGGGAAAGAAAACCAAGAGGACAGCTGACAGCTCTTCTTCAGAGGATGAGGAGGAGTACGTCGTGGAAAAGGTGTTAGACAGGCGCATGGTTAAGGGGCAAGTGGAATATCTGTTGAAGTGGAAAGGCTTTTCTGAGTAAGTGCCTTCTTTTCCAGGCATTAGGACTCTGTGGAAGTAGAAAACTTTGGTTTATTTGCCTATAAGCTACTGTCTGTCTTTTTCCCATTTACATACTTCTGTAAGAATCAAGAAAGGCAGCAGACCACATAGTCTCCCCATCATGGAGCTGATGTTTTAATGATCTTGTTTTTGAGGGGTAGTTTAAGGAATTGGTTGGGAGCACAGCCTTGGGAGCCAGATTTCCTGGGACCAGATTCTTGTTCCACCCTTTAAAATACAGGTGGGTGTCCGGTGGTGGTGGTGCACGCCTGTAATCCCAGCACTCGGTAGGCAGAGGCAGGTGGATCTCTGAGTTCAAGGCCAGCCTGGGCTACAGAGTGAGTTCCAGGACAGGCTCCAAAGCTACACAGAGAAACCCTGTCTCAAAAAACAAAAAAAAAAAAAACAACAACAACAACAAAAAAATACAGGTGGGTGAACTGGGCTAATTTCTTTTATTGTTATAATTTTAAAAAATTCTTTTCTTGCTGGGCAGTAGTAGTGCACAACTTTATTTCCAGCACTCAGGGCAGAAGCAGGAGGATCTCTCTGAGTTCAAGGCCAGCTTGGTCTACAAAGTGAGTTACAGGACAGCCAGAGCTACACAGAGAAACCCTATCTCAAAAAAACAAAAACAATTTTTTTTTCTTATTTTGTATGTATGAGTGTTTTGCCTGCATGTATATTTGTGCACTGCCTTTGTGTTGTCTGGTGCCCACAGTCCAGAGAGCATCAGATGAGCTAGAACAGAAGTTAAATATGGTTCTGAGCAGCAGCCATGTGAGTGCTGTGAACCAAACCATGGTTGTCTGGGAGAGCAGGCGGTGCTCTTAAACACTGAGCCGTTTCTGCAGTCCAGTGGTTAATTTCGTAATCTTTTTTTCCCCTATAATGAAATGGGGATAAGATGTGGGTGTAGCTTAATAGTAAAGTGCTTTCACCTAGCATACTCAGGGTCCTGGCTTGATCCTCAGGTATGCCAGGAAAAGAAAACAAACAGACGAAACAGGGATAAGACATAGTACTGAGAGTTCTCAGTGAGTGTGAGTAGACACACTTGTCATTCATTGCAAGTGTGAGCATTTGAATTTAGATCACTGGAACCCATGTAAAGCCAGGCACATGCATCTCTCCCTGTGGTCTTACTTTGAGATGTCAGACAGAGAGAAGAAAATCCTTGGAAGCCTCGGAGACACCTAGCCTGGCAGACACAGCAGTGAATAGCCCTGTGTCTGACCCTGTTCAAACAAGTAGAAGTCTGGGACCAAGACTAAGGTGGTCTCTGACCTCCACTTATACATACCCACACTCACATTCAGGAATATACATTTAATACATATATGTGTGCATACACACTAAAAGATGGTTTATATTTTTAATTTGTAAAGGGCAGATCACTTTGACCTTCCAAAGTGCTGGGATTCTGGGCTACCACACTGGATTTTGTAGCACTTTGTATAGCTAGGCAAGGACTCTTCCCAGCTGAGCTACATCCCAAGCCCTGCTCCATCGCCACATTTCTCAAGAAGAATGATAGCACTACTCACCAGGTATGACAACCATTGAATGTGAGAGCAGAGCCCTGTGAAATAGGAATTTAAATAATACTTGAAGAATTCCAAGTTGTTCTTAGACTTATCATTAAATCACTGCTAGAAATACTTTTATGTTTGAAAGGTGCTTAAAGCAAGTCCTTAGTCCAAGCACTCTGGAGGCAGAGGCAAGCAGATCCCTGAGTTCAAGGCCAGCCTGGTCTACAGAGTGAGTTCCAGGATAGGCTCCAAAGCTACACAGAGAAACCCTGTCTCAAAAAAAAAACCAAACCAACCAAACAAACAAACAAAAAACTATTTGAACTTCTGGTACCTAACATAGGTACAGAGGTGAAAGTTGGGGTAGATAGAATAAGCATTGTCATAAATGAATGCCTGAGATTGGGACTAGGGACATGGCTCAGCAGATGAGTGCTTCTTGTTCTTCCAAGGGACTCTAGTTAGGTTCCCAATACCCTTGTACCACAGCTCACAGTAGCCTGTGACTCCAGTTTCAGAGTTCTGATGTCCCCCTATTCTAGCCGCCTCCGTCACACATACACCTTTTTACATTTTGTAAAAGAATTTTAATAAAATACTTTTATTTATTTATTTTTTGTAGACAAGGCCAGCCTCAAACTTAAGATACCACCTGTCTATGCCTCCAGAGTTCTGGGATCAAAAGTATGTGCCATTACAACCAGAAAATAAAATCTTTTTAGGGAACATGCCTGGGATTTCATAAAAGGCTAGAATACATTTTCCTGTCGACCCTGAGCATTATCTGTAAGAGAATACCTAGCTGTGTGCCATGGCACCATCCATATATAAACTGTTTTCTTTCTATACCATACATAACTTGTGGTAAAAGTTTAATTTGTTAGGCAGTTACAAGGTTAACAATAGAAACTAGGAATTTGGCTCAGTTGGTAGAGTGCTTGCCTAACATACACTAAACTTTGGGTTTGATCCCTAGCATTGCATATACCGGATAAACCTAGCTCTCAGTGGGTAGAGGCAAGGAAGGTCAGGAACTTCAAGGTCATTCTTGGCTACTTAGTGAACAACAGGCCAGCCTAGATTAAAAAAGCTACCCACCCACACCATTAAAAAAAAAAGTTTTGATGGATTGATGTGCTAGTGTGTTCCTTAGAAGATAAAATCAAAATTAAAGCCAAGCAGAGGTGGTCCACTATGCTGATATTTTGTTTGTGCTTTAACAAATAAAACTTGCCTGGAGATCAGAATGCAGAGCTAGCCACTAGTTAAACATAGAGGCCAGGAGGTGGTAATGCAAACCTTTAATCTCAGTACTTGGGAGGAGGAAGCAGGAAGATCAGGAGTTCAAGGCCACCATGCAGGCGGAGGCTCATGCCTTTGATCCTAGTACTTGGGAAGAACACCTTTAATCCCAACACTAGGGAAGTGGAAACAGGAAGTAATAGGGCTGGGTGGAGAAAAGAATGTAAGGCAGGAGCCAGGCGGAGGCACATGCCATTAATCCCAGCACTAGGGAGGCAGAGCCAGCCAGATCTCTGAGTTCAAGGCCAGCCTGGTCTACAGAGCAAGATCCTGGACAGGCACCAAAACTTCACAGAGAAGCCCTATCTTGGAACCCTCCCCCCCAAATATATATATATATATATATATATATATATATATATATATATATATATATATGGCGGGAGGTCACCCCTTTCAGGCTGAGGAGTTGGCAAGGTAAGTAAGAGATGGCTGTGGCTTGCTCCTTTGTCTCTGATCTTTCAGCACCCCCCCTCCCACCTCTGCCACTGCCATATCTGGCTCCGGGTTTTTATTATTAAGACCCAATTAGAATTCACGCTACAGCTCATGCCTTTAATCTTAGCACTCTGGAGGCAGACAGCAAGCAGGTCTACACAGAGAAACCCTGTCTGGGGCGTGGGCTGGGGTGGAGAACATGGGTACAATATAACAATATAGTAAGATAGGTTGAGACCATTTACCTTTTATAATATTTTTAATAATTATATCATTAATTGTTTTTTTAAGTAAAAATAAATTTTTATTTTGTGTATGGATGTTTTGCCTACATGCATGCCTGGTGTCCATGGAGACCAGAAAAGGGCATTGGGTCCCCTGGGACAGACATCACAGAGGGCTGTGAGCCACCCTGTGGGTGCTAGTAATTGAAGCTGGGTCCTCTGAAAGAGCAGTCAGTGAACTGCTGAGCCGTCTCTGGTCTCCAGTTGTTAATAATTTCTGAAAAGAGATTTTGTGTGCATGTATATATGTGTACTATGTACATATCTGGTCAGAAGAGGGGAACAGGGGGCTGGGGAGATGGCTCAGTGGTTAAAGAGTACTGACTGCTGTTCCAGAGGACGTGGGTTCAAATCCCAGCACCCACATGGCGGCTCACACCTGTCTGTAGCTACAAGACCTGACACCCTCACACAGACATACATGTAACAAAACACCAGTGCACATAAAATAATAAAAATAATGATTGTGAGCCACCACATAGGCATTGGGGATCAAATCCAGCTCCTCTATAAGAACAAGTGCTCTAAATCACTGAACTGTTTTCCAGCTTCCTGTTAATTTTTTAAATTTATTTTTAATTTTTGTTTGTTTTTGTGTTTTTTGTTGTTGTTGTTGTTGTTTACTTGTTTTTTGAGACAGGTTTTTCTCTGTGTATCCCTGGTTGCCCTGGAACTCACCTTGTAGACCAGGCTGGCCTCAAATTTAAGAGTCTGTCTCTGCTTCCTGAGTGCTGGGATTAAAGGCATGGGCCACCACTGCCCGGCTAGTTCTTTCTTTTTGTTGAGATGAGGTCTCCGGCCGGGGTAGCCTTTACTGTGATGATACAGGCTTGTGTTACTTTGCTTTCCATTGCTGTGACCAAAAGCAGTGTGAGGGGAAGGGTTATTGTATCTTACACGTTCCATGCATTCCATGGTTGAAGAAAGTCATGGCAGGAACCTGAGCAGGGTTAGAAATTTAAGTGGAAACCATGGGGAAATACTGACTCCTGACCTGCTCTCAGGCTCACTGGGAGTTATCCGCACACCCCCACCCCCAGCTCCCTTTTGTTCTTTTTTTTTGTTTGTTTGTTTTGTTTTGTTTTTGAAACAGGGTTTCTGTGTGTAGCCCTAGCTGTCCTGGAACTCTCTATAGATCAGGTTGGCCTTAAACTCAGAGATCTGCCTGCTCCTGCCCCCTGCCCCTGAAGTGCTGAGATGGAAGACATACACCACCAGACCTGGTTGTCAGCTAGCTACCTTACACAGCTTAGGTCCACCAGCCTCTGGGATGGTACTGCCCATAGTGGATGGGGCCCTTCCTTATCAATAAGCAATCAAGAAAATGCCCCACAGACATGCTCATAGGTCAGGCTGATAGAAGCTGTTTTTAGGTTGAGGTTCCCTCTTCCTAGGTGTGTCAAGTTGACAACCAAGATAGCTGTTACAAGTCTACTCCTTGTCTACTTGGCAAGCAAACACATAATTTTCCCTTCCTTCCTTCCTTCCTTCCTTCCTTCCTTCCTTCCTTCCTTCCTTCCTTCCTTTTCTTCTTTCTTTTTGGTTTTTCGAGACAGGGTTTCTCTGTGTACCTTTACGCCTTTCCTGGAACTCGCTTTGTAGACCAGGCTGGCCTCAAACTCACAGAGATCCACCTGCCTCTGCCTCCTGAGTGCTTGTGCCACCACCGCCTGGTTGCAAACACACAATTTTAAAACATAATATTTCATGCTAACATCACAGTATAAAACATAGTCCAACTTTGGAAAGTTAAAATTTTCAATACTTTAAAAAATGTTTTTGTATTGTCTATGTATGGATATTTTCCTTGCATGTATATCTGGGTAGTGTATGTGTGCCTGGAGACCAGAGGCCAGAGAGGGTGTCAAATTCTCTGTTACTAGAATTACAGACACCTGTGGATGCTGGAAATTGAACTTGGGTCCTCTGGAAGAGCAGCCAGTGCTTTTAACCACTGCATTATCTCTCCAGCTCTGTTCAGGTCTCCTTAAAAAAGCATCCACACCAGGCACAGTGGCACACATCTTTAATTCCAGCACTCTGGAGGCAGAGGCCCATGGATCTCTGTGACTTCTGGGTCAGCCTGGTTTGCATAGTGAGTTCCAGGACAACCAGAGCTACATAATAATACTCTGTTTCAAACAAACAAACAAAAAGTTGCAGGTCTCTAACTATGGGCTTCTGTGAAATAAAAAACAAGTTAAATACTTGTCAAACAAAACCAGAGTCCAGTGGTATAGCGCCTAATATGATATCTTGGACTTGCTTAAGATCTTCTGGGCTCCATGAGACTTGAGCAGTCCTATTTCTCTAGAGCTGTCATCAGCCACACATGTACATCACTTGTTTCCTAGGTTCAGGCCAGCTCTGCTTCACACCTGCCATTTATTGTCCTTGCATCTCCAGTATCCTGGGGTTGCCACTGCACCTGAGGGTGCACCTTCATAGATGGTCTCTCTTTGGGGACTTTATCCCTGCCTCTTGGTACCAGGCCTCAGCTGCTCTTCATGAGACATCTGTCATGTTTTCAAAATCAGAACAGTGTGGGAGACTTACATATTGCCAAATTCCACTAGCTTGATGTCCAGTGTTGGACCCCTGCTCACTGTACGATAGCTTCTGTGCTCCCCAGAAGGCTGACCAGCAGCTTTAACTTCCACAGATCTCTTTCTCTGTGTAGCCCTGGCTGTCCTGGAACTCAGAGATTCCCCTGCCTCTGCCTCCCAAGTGCTGGAATTAAAGGCATGTGCCACCACTGCCCAGCCACTTCCACAGATTCTTAATCTAAAATGTCACACAAACAGTCCCAGTAGAGTCGTTTTCCTCAGAAACCTCAAAAGCCAGCACTACCCAGCCTTAAAAACCTAGATTTAATTTTAACAACTTCCCTCAAGATAACTGCAGGTTATAGATGCTGCTTTTGTGTCTTATTGCCATTGTTGTTGGCTTCTGTAATTCATTATAGGTTGCAGGTGTGTTTTATATAAAAAACAAACCTAATATTTCCTGTCTAACAGAAGAACTATGCTTCTGGATAGGGAAAGGGGATGATAACTTTTTTCTTTGCAGGTTCATTTCTTGCTTTAATTCCACAAGATTGTTGTAGTTTTAGCTTTCTAGAACACATACTATGAATATAAAATACAGCTTTGACAATATCAAAATTTAGACAGACATTTTGGTTCATTCCTGTAATCTTTAGTATTTGGAAGGGTGGGGCGAGAGAATTGCAGAGACTTCAAGACCATCTTGGGCTCCATAGTAAGACTCTGTCTTTAAAAATTCCGAAAGCAGGGTTGGGGATTTAGCTCAGTAGGCCCTGGGTTCGATCCTCAGCTCAAAAAAAAAAAAAAAAAAAATTCAGAGAGCAGGGCTGGAGAGATGGCTCAGAGGTTAAGAGCACTGGTTGATCTTCCAAAGATCCTGAGTTCAATTCCCAGCAACCACATGATGGCTCACAACCACCTGTAATGAGATCTGGCGCTCTCTCCTGGCCTGAAGGCATACATGGAGGCAGAATGTTGTATACATAATAAATATTAATCTCAGTACTCAGAGAGGCCATCCTGCTCTACCTAGCAGGTTCCAGGCCAGCCAGAGACCTTGGGTCAAAGCAAAAAACAAAGATAAAAGAAATAGAAACCTACAGAGAAGTCTGGGAATAATTCTTAGTAGAGTGCTTTCATAAGATACACAGCACTGGGTTGGGCCCCCAGAGCCATATAAAAAGGTGTGGCACCACAAGCCTATGAACCCAGTATTCAGGAGGGAGAGAGAAATCTGAGGATGAGAAGTTCCAAGTTATCCTTGACTACATAGAGTTTGCAGCCAGCCTGGACTACAAGAGACCCTCTTCCCCAAAAAACTTATTTTCTACATGATAGGACTTCATATTTTGTGTTTTGTCCAATCATTATCTCAGATTTTGTGTGTGTATATGTACAGAAAACTTGGTGACGGTAGACTTGGGTCTACCACATTTGAATGAATGCATTCCAGCTACTGCTTACCGGAGTTTACAAGTAACATCTAACACAATAGAAATTGGAGGTGTGTAACTTACTGAGTTACCCTCTTTGTACAGGCAACTGATGGTATGTATGAAATCACACTTATGGCACTTAATTAAGCTTTTATAGTTGGGCTTTTTCATTGGGAAAAAGTTGTGCAAGGGTTTGAACTCATGGAACCTGGTTTATGACTGAACAAGCATGCTTACTGCTGAGCTAGATGCCTACCTTGTAGATTGGGTTTGTTTTTTGTTGTTTCTAAGGATTTTTTTTTTTAATTTTGTGTGTGTGTATCTGCCTATATGTGTCTGTGTGGGGTGTGTGAATGCTGGGCAGGTGCCTGTGGAGGCCAGAAGGCATTAGAGTCCCTAGAACTGGAGTTAGAGATGTTGAGGTCCTCTGTAAGAGTAACAAGCACTCTTAACCACTGAGCCATCTCTCCAGTCCCCAAATTGGGAGTTTTAAAAAGGGTTATTACAGTATAATTTATGTACCCTAAGAGTCACCCACTCCTGGTGATGGTGTATGCTTTTAGTCCCAGCACTTAGGAGACAGAGGCAGGCAGCTCTCTTAGTTCAAGGTCAGCTTGGTCTACAGAGTGAGTTCCATGACAGAAAAAAAAAAAAGGTCACCCACTGATACTGTACTGTTGCCAGAGTTTTCCTGGTCCTACCTGGCCCATGGTCAGGACAAATTTCTCACCCACCAGCTCCACAGCCACTCATACCCAACCAAGTAAACACACAGTCTTATATTGCTTACAAGCTGTATGGCCGCGGCAGGCTTCTTGTTATCTAGTTCTATCTTTTTTTTTTTTGGAGCTGAGGATCGAACTCAGGGCCTTGTGCTTGGTAGGCAATTGCTCTACCACCGAGCTAAATCCCCAACCCTAGTTCTTCTATCTTAAATCAACCCATTTCTATAAATCTATACCTTGCCACATAGCTTGTGGCTTACCAGTATCTTAACATCTGCTTCTCATCATGGCAGCAGACAGCGTCTCTCTGTCTCAGCCTTCCACTTCCCAGAATTCTCTCTGCTTGTCCTGCCTATACTTCTTGCCTGGCTACTGGCCAATCAGCAATTTATTTATACAGAGCGATATCCACAACATTGTACAATTGATGTTTTTTGTTTTATCTTTGACATAGGTCTTTTGTTTTTTTGAGACAGGGTTTCTCTGTGTAGCCCTAGCCTCAAACTCCTGAGTGCTGGAATTAAGTCTTCACCACCATACCTGACTCAATTGTGTTTGTTTATTTTTGTCTTTTGGTCGGTATTTATAGACTTGTGAGACTGTTAGCAAACTCCCACTTCAGAACATTTTCTCAGTCTAATCCACTTCATGTCTCTAAAATGTATCTTACTTGGACATGTCAGAAAATCCAAAAGAAAGAGTATCTTTTCTTGTGTCTTTTTTAAAAAAAAACTTAGTGTATAGTTTTTTATATTTTCTTAGGTTGTATTTTGTTTCTTTTTGTTGCTGAATACTATTCCCTTATAGGGCCACATTTTGTTTACTCATTCATCAGTTGATGAGCATTCAGGTTTGTTTTTGGATTTTGGCTGTTAAAATGTTGCTATAGGGCTAAGGGTGGAGCTCTGTGGTGGGTCAGACATAAAATCCTGGTTTGAGGTTTGATCCCCAGCCCACAAAATAATACTGCTGCTGTAATAATTTAACAATCCTCAACCTGGTTGTCCTGAAACTCATTTTGTAGACCAGGCTGGCCTCAAATTTGGGGATATGGCTGCCTCAGCCTCCCAGGTGCTGGGATTAAAGGCATGTGCCACCAACCCCAGCAGCTATAATTCTTTATATGACTTCATGTGGACATACTTTTTCCCAACTTCCTTCAGTGAAAATCCACATTCAAATTTGTTGGATCTTTTTTTTTTCTCTGCAGAGCTGGGGATCAAACCTATGGCATTACATGTGCTAGGCAAGTACCTTACCACTGAACTATACCCCAAGCCTCTTGTTAAATCTCTATGTATAAAATTTCTATCCTTTGCTTACATGTCCTCTTTAAAATAAGCTTTAGCACTGAAAAGGGCTGAGGATGTAGCTTGCTGGCACTTGATCAGTTTTAGGTTCTGCAGAGATACTAAGTGGGTAAAAATAGGGCATTATCATCATCCCTCAATCTTTTCCTTTTGTCTTTATTGTCTTTGTTCAGAGAGCACAATACTTGGGAACCTGAGAAGAACTTGGATTGTCCTGAACTAATTTCTGAGTTTATGAAAAAGTATAAGAAGATGAAGGAGGGTGAAAACAATAAGCCCAGGGAGAAGTCAGAAGGAAATAAGAGGAAATCCAGTTTCTCCAGCAGTGCTGATGATATAAAATCTAAAAAAAAGAGAGAGGTAAGTTACTATCCCTTTACTGCTATCATACAAAGGGGAGTTAGTTATTTTTTGTCTAAGGACGAACCTAAAAGGTATATTGTTGAACAAAAGTTTCCAGGGAAGTATGCTCATTGACCACAGTGACCCCCTTCTGGCAGAGGGAGAGCTGGTGTAGCACTGATTCTAACTAAAGTGTCAAAACTAATGTAAACTGTCTCTCCACTCCCCCTCCTGTGAATAGAAATGTATCTGGATGCTGAGGAGGCCAGAGGAATGTGTTGGATTCCCTGCAGCTAGAGTTACAGGCAGTTGTGAGCTCCCAGAAGTGAGTGTTGGGAACCAAACTTGCGTCCTCCAAAAGAGAAGCTCTCTTAGCCACTGAACCAACTCTAGCACCAAGTAGCTAAGGAGATAGCTCATGAATAAAGGTGTCTGTTGCCAAGCCTGACAACATGAGTTCAAATCCTCTCATATTGTGGAAGGAGAAAACTGACTCCTGAAAAGTTGGCCTTTGACCTCCATGTGCACCTGTCTACCTGAACACACCAATAATAAGAGTAATAGATAACATTGTTACTTTATTAAAAACCAAAACTTAACTGGGCAGTGGTGGTGCATGCCTTTAATCCCAGCACTCAGGAGGCAGAAGCAGACAGATCTCTGTGAGTTCAATGTCAGCCTGGCCTACAGAAGGAGTTCCAGGACAGCCAGAGCTGTTAAACAGAGAAACCCTTTCTCCAAAAAAAAAAAAAAAAAAAGATTAATTTTTAATCTTCTTTTGTGTCTATTCATGGATTAGTTTGGAAACATTATGAAGTTTAGCTTGACTCAGTTGCTTTTATCTTTCTGGTTTTTAGATTGAAGGTAGTAACATAAACACCATATTGCCTCTTTTTTCTCCTGTTTCTTTGCTGTGTGAGTGTTACACAAATGCACTCTACCCCTCCAGCTTTGCCTCTTTCCATTTTATTTCAGGGTCATGAAGAATATATTTAATAATATAGAAGTATGAGTCTATATGGCATTTCTCTCTTTTTTTTTTTTTTTTTTTGTGGAGCTGAGGATCGAACCCAGGGCCTTGCGCTTGCTAGGCAAGTGCTCTACCACTGAGCTAAATCCCCAACCCCTCTATGTAGCATTTCTACATCAATTCCCTGTTTAGTCTGCATTGTACTTGGATACCCATTTTTCTACATTGTTACTCTTTGACTACACCTTAGAACCACCCAGAGTTTCTGTGGGTAGAGGCTTTGGGGTCCTATAAAGGCTTGTATATATTCTTGGCCTCTGGAACTGGGGGGCTATTCCTGTCTTGCTCTTTTCTCTGATTAATTGTATTTTTATAACCTTTGTTTGTTTGTTTGAGACAGGATATGTAGTCCTAGAGCTTGCTATGTAGACCAGGCTGACATCTAACTCACAGAGATCCTCCAGTCTCTGCCTCTTGAGCCCTAAGATTAAAGGCATGAGCCAGTATGCCTGGCTGCCACCTTATGCCAGATTCTGGAAAGGTGTGATTATCATTAGGATAAACTATATTGATAAAGAATTTAAGGAACATTTTCTGAGGAAATACCACTTGATGTTTTTGTGTGTGGGGTGTGTGTGTGTGTGTGTGTGTGTGTTTTGTTTTGTTTTGTTTGAGATAGGGGCTCACTATGTAGTCTTGGCTAGCCTGAAACTCAAACTGTATGAGTTCCATGCTGGCCCCATAGTCTCTGTCTGCCTTTGCCTTTCAGATCTCCCTGTGCTCTTTTTAAAATTTATTTACATATTTAATATATTTTATTATTTTTCACGTGCATGTGAGCATGTGTGCTGCTGCACATGTGTGAAAGGTAGAGAACAACTTGGAAAAGTCAGTTGTTTTCTTTGGTCAGCTTGGTCTTGGGGATTGAAAGCAGGCACCTTTACTGACTAAGCAGCCAGCCTTTGTTGTTGTTGTGTTTGGTTAGCTGTTGTATTCTGGCTTTTGTCGTTTGGTTCTTTTCTAGTTAAGTTGAAATAGCAAAATAACACAACCAAAGACTTAACTATGTATTTGTGAGAGATAGTAAACATTTCTTCAATTCAAGGTCTTTGTTCTATTAAAGGCAGCAATCTGGCTCGGAGTCTAGGGCCACTTTAGAGGGCTTCATGTTTATCTAGGTTCTGGAGCTGCTGACCTTGAAAACAGCCTCCATACATCCTTTGCATCATGTTTGTCTGGGGCCCCTGATAGCACTCTGAGCAGTACTGGCAGCTGTCAGGTAGACAGTTGGCATGATACGTAGTAGTTGTGTATTTTCAAGTATGGGGGAGATTTTATTTCTTTAGACCATTGCAGCAGAAATTTCTTGGTTGGTTTTATGCCTGATTTAAGATTACTGTTAGTGATGATTTTAGTGTTTTCCTTAGCTCGACTCCTTTCAGCAGCTTGAACATTCTTTTTTCATTTCCCTCCCTCTGTAGTAGACTGTTTCCAGCCGCCAGCAATGATGTATGACTTAGTCTCTGTGCCAGCATTCCAGCTGTGAGCAGCTGTGTTTGCATCTGGGAACCTATTCCCCTTAAATGCCCCAAAGAATCTGTGTCTTAAAAAGCCAGTATCTTTCTGTTGATTCATGGCTGGAATTTCTTTCCTGTTGTGGCTTCTGGTATCTTTGAGGACCACCAGGACTGTGCAAGCTTTTGTGTTCCTATTTTTTAAATTTTCATTTATTCATTTATTTATTTGTTCATTGTGTTGGGGGACATCATGTGCTAGTGTAGGTCAGGGAACATGTAGGAGTTGGTATTCTCCATCCACCATGTGAATCCCAGGGATCAAACTCAAGTTGCCTACAAGCCCCTTTGTCCACAAGCCATCTCACTGGCCTGCTTTTATATCTCAAAAGAAAGTAAGATGGGGGGGCTGGAGAGATGGCTCAGAGGTTAAGAACACTGACTACTCTTCCAGAGGTCCTGAGTTCAATTCCCAGCACCCACATGGTAGCTCATAGCCATCTGTAATGAGATCTGGCGCCCTTTTCTGTGTACATAATAAATAAATAAATCTTAAAAAAAAAAAAAAAAAGAAAGAAAGAAAGAAAGATGATCAGAAAGATGTTAGGAAAATCACACACCCAAGATTTGGTTCATTTGGAAAATCTTAAGTTTTTCTTTGTGTTGCTAATGAGTTTGCAATATCTTTTGTAAATTTTAGAATAGTATGTGTCTAATTTAGACTTTTTTGTTCTGATGAGTGCCATTACACCTGAATCAGTCTCTGCTGTGTGTAGATCATGGAATTAATTACCTGAGCAAGTCCCAGTACTCCTCTCATGAGTTAGCAGTTCAGTTGCTTAAAGTCTCAATCCAGTCCCAATTAATGCTAATAGCCTGTCTGTGATGCAAGGGGCTGAGCAGATCAGGGGCTCCTTTCCCAAGTATTTGTAAACTAGTGTTTGTGATCTTTGAAATTTGCCCTTTTAAGGGTATTGGTCTTGCATTCTTCTTGCCTCTTTTTTTTTTTTTTTTTTTTTTTTTTTTTTTTTTTTTACAATATAGATGACTGTGTGAAATATTAAATCTATGGGTCACTGTTACAATAAAAGTCTAAGGTTGGGGATTTAGCTCAGTGGTAGAGCGCTCACCTAGCAAGTGCAAGGCCCTGCGTTCGATCCTTAGCTCAAAAAAAAAAAAAAAAAAGTCTTAAGATAAAACTCTAAAAGGTTATGGTTGAGAAAGCATATCTGAAATTAAGAGTGAAAATGAGCTTGTCTGGTGTCTCAGGAAGAGGAGTAGAGGGATCAGCTTGAAGTACTGAAGAAGTCCTAAAGGCTAGGTAGGGTTACAGGAATGACCAGATGATTCTTCAGAGACTCAAGGGATGCTAAAGACTTCTAGGGTCCCTCCTTAGTCATTTGCAAGGAATACTAGGAAAAACAACTACATCTTCTTGCATAAATACCTCTTGACATTGTGGTGACTGGTTGATCTAGTAATATGTTCCTTGAGTTCTAAGGATTTTTCTAAATTGATGACAAATGATGTCAAGTGATGTTAACAAAGGCTATGATTTGTTGTTCTGAGGAACCATTTTTTTTTTGTTTTTGATTTTATTCTTTCTGTAAACTCTAATCTCTCCTGTTCTATTTATAGCAGAGCAATGATATCGCTCGGGGCTTTGAGAGAGGACTGGAACCAGAAAAGATCATTGGGGCAACAGATTCCTGTGGTGACTTAATGTTCTTAATGAAATGGTGAGAGAAGTTGGGCCTCACTCTACAGTTATGTTCCTTTGTTATAAAGAAAGGGCGTGAGATTGAGAGTCCTAAATTTAATTTTTAAACAACACCGATGTCAGTATTAAGTGGGGATTATGGTTTATGACATTCTCAAGCTTTGGTATTATTATATCATAGAAACCTGCATGTCAGAAAAAATAATTTAGGGTAAAATATTTGTAGCCATTCCCTAAACATCTTTTTGCATGGAACTGAATCATTTGCTGTAAGATTGTGAGCCTGTGACCATGGGATAAGGGCTAAGTAAAGCTTCTTCCTATCACTGAGGCTCAGGATCACAGAGAGATGTCTAAAACTGAAATTAATTTCAACAAAGGGCATTAAGATTAATGCTGAATAAAGCACAAAATACTTATCAGAAATAGTTACTTCTGGAAGAAAGTGGAGTAATTCCTCCCTTTCTGACAGGGTCTAGTATAGCTCAAGCTGGCTTTGACCTCAATGTATAGTCCAGGATATTGAACTCATTCTCCTGTCTCCATCTTCCCAGGGCTGAAGTTACAAGATTACAGGCATGTCCTCACTATGCCTGACTGGATTTTTTCCCTCTCCCCTATTCTTTTTCTTTCCCCTCCTCCCCTTTTTCTTTTAAGATTAATTTTTTGTTTCATTTCATTTTATGTGTATGTATGTTTTGCCTGAATATATGTATGTGCACCATGTGTGTACAGTGCCTGCAGAAGCCAGAAAAGGGCATTGGACACCCTGGAACTGACATTACAGGCAGTTGTGAGCTGCTATGTAGGTATTGGGAACTGGGAACTGAGCTTGGGTCCTCTGCAGTAGACTTGGCTGGCTTTGAACTCAGAAATCCACCTGCCTTTGCCTCCCAAGTGAACAGTAGTATGCATTCTTAACTGCTGAGCCAGCTCTAACCCTTAGAGCGGAGAAAGAGACAGTTGTAAGCCTCCATGTGAGTGCGAGGCACTGAACCTGAGTCTTCTGTAGGAGCAGCCATCTCTTCAGCTTTTTCTTCCGTATTTTTGATACTAAAGATCAAATACAGAGGTTCCAACACTGAGTTATACCTCCAGCCCTGTAAAGATCCCTTTACTTTGAGATCAAAGTGTAAGGAGGAGCTCATTCAGACAAATACCTCTGTCTTATTTCTCCTTCTAAGTCTGTGTTCTTTCTTTCCAGGAAAGACACGGATGAAGCGGACCTGGTTCTTGCAAAAGAAGCTAATGTGAAGTGTCCACAAATTGTGATAGCATTTTATGAAGAGAGACTGACATGGCATGCATATCCAGAAGATGCGGAAAACAAAGAGAAAGAGAGCTCGAAGAGCTAAAGGAGGGTGGTCTCTGTCATTTCTCTTTGTATATAATACGCTCATCTTCCTGCCTCCTCTCCCCTCTCCCATCCTTTTCCATCCGAAACACATCCATAAAAATACGTGCTTATCACTGTGCTTCATGGGGGGTGTTGTTGGTATTGGTTCTCTTATAATATACTGATGGTCAGATTCATAAGTGTAACTCTGTGAAAATCAGGCATTTATGTGCTGTGTGTAATTCACACAGTTTTTCCTCCCCCCCCTGTTACATTTTAATCACTTAGTGTCATGATCTTTTCGGGCCAGTTGCTTTTTAAGCTGGGGGATTTTATTACAATGATGATGACTTCAGTTTTTGTTTTTGGGTTTTTTTGTTTTGTTTTGTTTATTTTGGTTTTTCAAGACAGGGTTTCTCTGTGTACCTTTACGCCTTTCCTGGAACTCACTCTGTAGCCCAGGCTGGCCTCAAATTCACAGAGATTCACCTGGCTCTGCCTCCCGAGTGCAGGGATTAAAGGCGTGTGCCATCACTGCCCAGCGACTTCAGTTTCTTTTAATTGTTACTAGAATATATTGATGACCACCTTTGTTTTGACATAGAAAGGATGTTGTCCATCTTTTAGAAAGCCTTTGCCTACTTGTATCTTTTCCTGTCTCATTTATCTCTGCCATGAGAATATAGGGTTCCTGGTGTGGTCTTCTGGGCCACCCCTGTCTAGTCTCACTTACCCCTCTGTAACAATTCTGCTCTTTTGAGGGCTTACAACTTTACATTTAACTCTGTCAAGGCACTCTCTTTAGCCCTCAGGCTTTTTTGGCTTTTTTATTATCAATCCCTGATTCTGCTTCTGTAAGGTGGCATAAAATGACAAGATTAACTATGGAGTCTGTAAGCTGTATGTAGTGCAGGAGGATAAAAGGATGAGGCCAGATATAGTTGTCTTTGGTATCACATGGTATATATGCATTCTTTCCTTTCATCCCTCATATTTAGACTATCTATTTATGTAGGTGTGAGCGATTGCCTGGGGCTTGCTTGTGCCAAGGTGCTGGGCACCCTCCAACCCTGCCAACTTTTATGGCCTCCCAAAGCTTCCTGTAACCAAAGAGGCGTCAGAGCAAATTCACCTCTTAGTGGACTCACATTCCCTTATGTGCCGTTATTTTCAGTTGGAAATCTTCGAGAGAAACCACTAGCCACAGTATGAATTTTTAAATACTCACAGTAGTACTAATCTGTAATTTTACTGCCTCATGACTCCTGGATTTGCCACCAAGTCCTCAAAGTATTAATGTTCCTCACCTTCTCCACCCTCAAACTTTTAGTTGTATCTTACTTTTAAAACTGTATTTTCATGGAAGACTGTCATCTCAGAAAGTGACAGGTCTTGACATTAGCTTTTTGGCACAACCTTCTCACAACAAACTTTCCTTTTTGGCTTACTCTTGCTTGGCTGTTAATATGCTCTGACCCTGCTCTGCTTTTTTGTCCTCTAAGAAATGCCACCTTCTCTTCATTCTGTATAGTTGAGGAGGCTGAAGAATCAGGACTAAAAGTAAGGAAGTAACAGGATTTGGAGCTAAGTACTCTTGTTCCAGCTCCAGGGCTGAGGATAAAAGAATAAATGCTGAGGTAGCCTTAATGCTAGACTTAATCAGTTACTGAGGCTGTTTTTGTTGTTGCTTCTGATTTTATAACATCCAGCCATTTCTGGATTATTCATAATAATGACAGAAGTGGATGGAGTGCTCCAGTCCACAGATGAGCCAAATAATGTGCAAATCATAGACCCATTCATAGATAGCATTTGTTAGCATTGCTTTTCAGCTGTTGATTGAATTCTGTGTGCTTGTATGAATATGTCCACAGTTACACTACACAGTGGAGAAGACAGATAATGAAGCTTTGCTTTGAGTCAGCCAGGAAGAGCCCGTGAATGGTAATGTGGTCAGGGAAAAGCACCTAACCCACACCTCATGTGGTGAGTGTGTCTTTCTTTCTCCATAGTCCATTGTCCTCTGAAGGAGTTAGAGGTCAGTCATACAATCAACCAAGGAGAGTAGTAATTAGAGTAGATGAAAATGGGACAGAAGTAAGCCACAGCTCCTGATGTGATCTGAGTCTCTTGATTGAAAACCGGAGGAAAGGACAGCCTGTCTGGGTAGTCAGTGGTAGTGGGCTTGTAAATTGGGTTGACAAAATTTTTTAAAGCCAAAATCTTAGCCTGTGGGCAAACATAACAGTGATATTTGGTACTTGATACTAAGACTGCTCCTAAGAAGTCAGGCCTGACGGCTTAAGCGTACAGCCCCAGACTGTGATACAGGGGTGTTTGATGTTCCAGGCCTTCCGGGAAACTTAGTGAGACCCTGTCTCAAAATAAAAAGTAAAAAGGACTGAGGATGTAGTTTGTTGAGAATTCAATCCTTTGTAATGCAAAAAAAGTCCCTGAGAAGCCTGCAACACGTAATTGCTGAGACAATAGATGGTGTTTAACAAGATCCTGTACTATTTGCCATTGTTTTAATAATCTTTACTCCATCTTTTCTGTCCTCAGTTCATGGTTTTCTGCTAAGTATTACCAAAATGTCCTTGTTCTTAATATTATTGCTGGTTATATCTAGAAACAGAGAGCTGTGATTTCAGTATTATCTTAAGTGTGAAGAAGTCAGACACCTGCCTGTGCCTCTAGCATGTGTTGGTGCCAAGTAGCTTGTTTCTGCTGGAGGATGGCAGCCTCAGATAGAATTTCCTACAGATTTCTTTTCTATAAAGAGTTTGCAGCCAAAAGTGAAACACTCTTAAACACCTAAGTATATTTTCCTGTGTAAATCCTTTTCAGAACTAATTTTGTGGTATTAGGAATTGAACCTGGGGCTAGCTTAGACATGCCAGGCAGGTACTCTACCACTGAACTGATATATGCCCCATGCCCAGCACACACCATTTTGTTGTTACTCTGGTTTTGGGTGGATTGGTTGGTTGATTTTTTTTTTTTTTTTTAGTACAGGGTTTCTCTGTAGCCCTGGCTGTCCTGGAATTCACTCTGTAGAGCAGGCTGGCCTCACACTGAAGATCCACTTGCCTCTGCCTTCTCCCGAGTCCTGGGATTTAAAAGCTACCTTGGCCTATTATTGTTTGAAAGGCAAAGTTTTGTATGCCTGGCTAGGCCCAACTTGTGGTATAGTCAGAGATGACCTTGAATTCTTGATCCTCCTGTCTCTACCTCCCAATCCCTAGGATTACAAGTGTGTGCCACCATACCTGGCTCTCTCAACCCCTTCTTAAAATTTTTATTTTGAAACTGGCCCTTTTAAGTTACCTATGTTAGACAGGTATGGTGGTATACACCTTTAATCCCAGCATTTAGGAGGCAGAGCAGGTGGGTCTCTGAATTGGAGACCAGCCTGTAAATATACAGGTCTATATAATGAGTTCTAGGCCCGCCAAGGTTATATAGACCCTAATCTCAAAAGGAATATAAAGAAAAGGATACCTAGGCCAGCCTCAAACTTAGGGTCTTTTTGTATCAGTTGTGAGGAACCATGCCTAACTCAACATTTTTTTAAAGTTAATTATTTTATGTATATGGGATTTCTGTCTGCAGATAAGTCTGTACACCATGTGCATGCCTAGTTCCCTAGGAGACCAGAAGAGAGCGCCATATCCCCTGGGATGGGAGTGAACCACTATGTGGATATTGAGAATCAAATCCTTGTTCTCTGCAAAAGTAGTCAGTGCTCTTAACTGCTGAACCATCTCCCCAGCCCCTCAAATCATGTTTTTTGTTTGTTTGGTTTTGGTTTTTTGAGACTAGGTTTCTTTGTTTAGCCCCAGAAGTTGCTCAAACTCACAAGAGATCTGCCTCTGCCTCCTTAGTGATGAGGTTAAAGGAGTGCACCACCACTGCTGGGCTCAAAACATCTTCCTGAATCTGAATTCTATTTCTTTTTTTTCTTTTTAACTTTACTTATTTTTTTTTTCTCTGTGTAGTTCTGGATGTTTCTTGCTGGCTTCACCCTCTAATAGGAATGTTACTAAGAGAATGTTGCCAACTTTACACAAAAGCAGAGGTGAACTGGGTAACCTACCAACTTTACACTGTGTTGCTCACATTCCCACAACATTAGCATACATCAATATTGGTTTCATTCAACAAACATTTTGGTTCAGGATACAAAGTTCAAACACTGTTGCCTCTCAGAGAACTTTAATAATGGTGTGGGATGAACTGATCATTACAGTTTTGTATAGTGAACACTAAACATACATATAAGTTTCTGGTTTGGGGTAGAAACAGTCCAGTGTATAGAGGGATGAGTCTTGGGTGGGCAGTTCAGTGGTAGAATGTGCTAGTGGGGCATTCATGAAGAGCCCTGGGTTCCCACAGGAAAAAAATCTTGGAGTGTACCATTAATTGGTTCATCTGTGGAAAAGACCTATGGTCTTAGATGAACTGAGTTTACTGGCCATGAGGAGCATTGCAGAAAATAAAGCAAGAAGTAGAAATGCTGTCCTTACCAAGAGGATACAGATAAGTGAACATTGAGAACCTTCTTCAGCTCATTTGGACTCTGCCAAAACATGAATGCTGCCCGTAGTAGCTTGTGGACAGCATTGCCTGCATTACAGATGTCTTTGTGTGCTGTGCTGTGGGTCCTTCTGTGTATTTCTTTGTGCGCATTTATTTTAGCAAGTTCACACTCTTTAATTTCTTACCCCTTTTGGAGAAATCAACATGAGGCTGGCTTTAAAGCCCAAAGCATACCATCTAATGACAGGCTTTGGGTTTTTGTGGTTGTTGTTGTTTGGTTTTTCAAGACAGGGTTTCTCTGTGTAGCTTTGCTCCTTTCCTGGAACTCACTCTGTAGCCCAGGTTGGCCTCGAACTCACAGAGATCCGCCTGGCTCTGCCTCTCAAGTGCTGGGATTAAAGGCGTGCGCCACCACCACCCTGCTACAGGCTTTGTTAGAAGAAAGCTTAGGGAACGTCTGCCTCTGTGTCAGACGATGCCAGAGTCCGTTCTGAGCAGCACCTGTGTCAGTATGTGACAACCTTCCCCAGAAACACCTGTCCCGGCTCCTCAGGCTTCATCTGTCCAAGGAGGTGTACCATGAAGCCTTCGATCTGACTCTTGCGAACATAAGGAAAAGATCTTAGCTCTCCCTGGATAATTGGCTCACTTCAGAAGTCAGAATTCCCAGGACTTCAACTGTTGTAGAAAGTTAAAATGTGAAGTTTTTGTTTCTTTCTTGCTTATGTTGACCCTTTTTTTTTGGATTTTAATCTACCTCTTATTTTTGTGTTACCACTTGAGCGTCACGTTTGGCTGTGGTCTAAGATGGTATCTCTTCTGTTCGTAGACAGTTCATTCTCTTGCCTTTTCTCTTGGCCCTCATTTCACCTGACATTGTCTTCTATTGCTCCTGTCAGAGATATGTTTTAAAGTCTTTTTTATGGGAAGAAGTAATCCACTGGTGCTGTTTGTCTCTGAGGTCCGTGAAGGAAGGAGTTAAAACACAGTGGTGGAGGAAGGGCAGGCAGATTCTGTACTGGAGGCAGAAGCTGACAAGGAAGGAGCCATTAATTAAAGACAATTTCAAAGTCAACTGATTGTGATCATTAATGTCACAATAGATCAAAACCTAATTATCACAGCCTAGGTAAGGACCATCAGTATTAATCGGAAAATCTAATAGGAGACTATTATCAGGAAATTAGGCCAAATTGAATGCAATGAACTTTTTATCATTCTCTTTTTTTGGTAATGTTCCTTGGCATTGGCAGGTGTGACCCTAACAGTTGGTCCAAGCCCAAATTGATAGTTTCACTTTTAAAGAGCTTTTTTTTTTTTTTTTTTTTTTTGTCCAGGCTGGCTCCAGTACTTACAGTCCTCCTGCCTCAGCCTTTAGAGCACTGGGGTTTTGAGGGTGTGAGTGCATTCAGGCTTATGTGTGTGTAGGGGGCGGGGTTTGAACTCAAGGCCTTGTACATTCTAGACAAGTGCTGTACCACTGAGCTATATTCCTAAACTCAAAGAGTATTTTGTTAAGGGAGTTTTTAGACAGACTGAATCTGAGCTGTCATTGCTGAAACACTACCCTTGAATTTTCATCACCTGGATTTGTCCAGTGTAATCAGCCATCAGTGGAATATAGACATCTATCTTAAAGTCGTAGAGTGCCATGGTGAACATTGTGCTGATGTGTTACTATACTGTCCCTCAAGTTCTTGTTCAATGTAGAGTTTTTCACTGGCTACTATGAAGGCTGTGGGAGGAAGGGCATGTCCTGCTTTGAAATTCTTAGAGAACTCCTAAAAAGATTGTTTCCTGGTATGACAACATTCTCAAGATGTGAGTCAGTGTTTTCCAGCTCTGGCAGGTTCTCTCCTCACCCCCATAGTTTTAAGATGGGAACATAATGATTTCCCACTATAATGGGGGAGGGGGCTCAACAAGGTGGAACCTTGTTGGTTTGTTTCTGTTTTCCTTTCTGTCTTACAAGTTATATCTCTGGCAGCAGGAGGAGCCATCACTATATCCTTAAGCTGTATGTGAAGATGCCACCACTCTTGGGTGAGATGAGGCAGACCGTAGAAAAGCTGTTTTCTTTGGGTGTCACAAGAGGGATACCAGACAATAGAAGGCATTAGAATCATGGACAGTTGGTTTGCCCGCTTTGGAGCTTAGCCCTGCAGTCCTGCTGTTCTTCAGTTGCTCAGTACTGCTTACTGATCCTATGTGGGAGGGCCATGCTGCTTTCTGCATTTTTGGAACCTGGATTATTTTACTCAGTTAACTGAGAAATCAATGTCTTAATACTTCACTTGTTAAATGAGTTTTAGTGTTTAAAATGCAGCCTGATATTCAAAATAGCACTAAGGTGGTCTTCAGAAGCAAGGCTCCTTGGGTTACTCCGGGTGGGCAACAGCCCTCATTTAACAGTCGATGGTTGCCCTCATCTGGCTGCAGTGAGGTAACTGAAAGCAAAATGTTCTAATGGATACTGACTGTGCCAGCCTCCCCACTTGGTCTTAATGGCTGACCTTGGGCAAGTCTTTCCTTTCAATGCCTCAGTTCCCCATCTGTCAAATGGGGTAATAATACTGACCTACCTCATGGGGTGTTGTGAGGCATTACAGATCAGAGCTGACAACTCCTTTGGGGTTGCTTGTGGAGGATGCCTTGAGTTGACATTTTTTTAGCCCTCACTGAACTGTTTCCAAGTTTGGAAGTACTTAGTGACCTTTGCAAGTTTCTGCCCCTCCACCCCTCATCAAAGCTGCTAGTTAAGATGTTGACAGTGTTTTGTGAATGTTGGAGTCTTGATAGTTCAGACTATCTTGGGATGTTAGGAAAGTAGGCACTAGGGTTTTGTGCCTTGCATTCACAAAGAGGCTGTTTGAAACTCAAGAATCTTGGGTTAGAGAATCCCGAGGCAGGAATGTTAGAGCATTTCTTTCTCTGTAGGCTGGAAGTTAAGGACCTATTCCCATGGACTTATACCACTTCTGCCCATGAGCAAAGCAATCCTGAGAGTTTGGATTTATATTGTTTCTTTCATTTTCCAGACTGGTCCCAGGGTAGTGAGATCACTGTTCCTCTGCTCCTAAGCCTCTGCTTCTCATAGAAACCAGATGAACAATCAACATAACCCTCCATCTACCACCATTGGTTCTCAAGGCTTCATCCAGTTCACTGTGCGTGGAATCTGTCACCTCTTTCCCAGTGTCCACAGTCTGACCCTGACTGAGGACATCTTGGACACTTGTTTGCCCAAGAGCCTTACTCTTTCGGTCTCACTTAGGGGCTAAGGCAGCCCCTAGCTCTTCCAGACAGGGCTCTTTCCCTTTCCCCTCCTTGACCCTGGATTGGTAACCTGTGAAAAAGCACAAGGTCCTGGCTCCCTGGAGGCACACTCTCCAGTTCTGTTAGGTGTACTCTGCTCCTATAGGGGTTCTGGGGGGTTCTTTGGAGTTCTAGAGGATGGAGAAGGGGTAGTCTCATGTCCTGCCAAGTAGTAGCCAGCAGTTGCCTTACCCCTGCCTGCTGGCCATGTTCCCACCTCCTAGAATGGGCTTTTAGAGACCCTAGAGCTGGCTTTCCTCAGCATTGTGTCATTCTGAGTAGGAAGCAGGTCATACCTTGTAGCACGTGTCTGAATGGAAGTGAGACATTGAATTCTCTGTGGACTTTTTTGGTTTGTGGGGGAGTTTTGGTTGCGTTTGTTGGTTTTATTTCAGCCAAACTCGTCTGCTTTTGATTTCTTTAAAGGATAAATGTTCTATATATATGTTTGCATTTAAAGTGTAAATGTTTTTAAAAATAGACATTTATGTCTTTCTACAACTGACATCCAGTTCAGACGTCATTCTCCCCCCCTCCACCCTCTTTCCCCTTCTTTTCATACTCTTGTATTGATTCTAATAAACGGTTGCTTTTCAAATATGGATCTTGAGTGATGGTTTGAACGTTTGTACTCGTTTTAAATCTGGATCCTGGGGTGTTAGCTGATGATCATACATTTCTGCCATCCTCCGTTACTTCAGTGCTGAGCATCAAACCCAGGACCTTGTGTAGGCTAAGTAAGCACTCACTCATTGAGCTGAGCCCCAACCCATTTGTAACCCCATTTCTGAAGCTTTGTGAAAGAAGGAAAGAGAGCTGGCTGGCTGGGACCTTTCCCTGAAGGTTTGTTGGCTCCTACTTTATACAAACAACCACAGGGTGGCGCCAACCCTGGAGAATAAGCCCACCGGTGCCCTGTGCTTGAGTGACCCTGCTCTTACTAGACAGTTCAGAGAGTAAAGGAGCCCAGGGTACTCTGAATTCTTCACTAAAGCATGCCAGCACAGTCTAAGGTTTACAGTTTATGGTTATACTGTAACTGCCTCATCTTTGATTTGCTTCACAAGTACCAAAGAAACCTGTGTCCTAAGGACATGTGGGCCAGAAACGGGGTCGCAGTAGGAAATTGGAGAGGGAAGTGAGGTTATCTAGGGTTTATTGGGCAAGGTAAGTGATGTGGTTCTGAACCTGGTGGGGCTGGGCAGAGATTAGTGAAGATGGACGGATCCTGGAGCTGAGCCCTGGTTTCTACCAACCTGTCCCTGCAATTCTCTCTTGTTTTCCTTTCTGGCTGTTGAGTTATAGAGTCTCTGCAGCCTAATCTCGTAAAAGTCTTATGAAGACATCTGTAGGTTGGCTGGTTTAATGGTCCATGACCCCATAAACATGGGACAGGAGAGCCATTTGGTCCACCTCAGAGATGGGCCTTTCTGGACATTATTTATTTCCTACTTCTGAGGACTGGGTCTGCTTGCTCCCTTCCCTTTCCAGTTCTCTCACACCCCACGGGAAGTTTGTCTGCCTTGGGCCCATCAGGAATCAGGACTAACTCCAGGGTTGGAGGGGGTTTGATCCTATACTCCCACCCTTAGACAACTGTCTTCGTTTGTGTCTCCCCACAGTGAAGAATGAAGTCTGCTTGACACTCAGTTCAGATGAGTTCTTTGTTGCCATAACTCATCCCCTCATAAACTTTCAGTTTTCTGGAAAAGTCCAGAAGTCACCAAGCTAGTAAAATGGATGCAGTGCTGGCAGCTGGAGACAGTGGAGACTGGGGCGTGGGGGTGGGGGTCTGTGCTTTGCTGACTCATTGAGCTCATAGCTCTGAACTGCCCTGTAGGAGTCAGCAGCCCCAGGCTCTCTCTGCTCTTTGGAAGGAAATGTAAGCTGGAACCATGAAAATGAGAGCTGCCCCTGATTGAATAGGGAGGCCATGCCAAAGCTCCTGCCCAAGCCTGACCTGACCTGTGTGTGTGTGTGCTTGAGAGAGGAATATGTGACACTGTGCAAAGCTTCCAACCGAGTTCAATCCCTGGAAGAGATCTGGAGAAAATGAGCTCCACAAAGCTGACTTCCCCATGTATCCATGTATGTTGTTTTTTGATTTGATTTTTTTTTTTTTTTAAGGGAGATCTCACTGGACATGGTGGCACGCCTTTAACTCCAGCCCTTGGGAGGCAGAGGCAGATAGATCTCTGTTGAGTCCTAGGCCAACTTTCACAGTGAGATGCTATCTGAAGGGGGAATAAAAGGAGACAAGATGAAGGCTGGGGTCAGTTGGAATGTGGGCATATGGCATGGCACTCTGGCTCTGGGCAAACTATGAGTCCACCTGTCCTGTGTCAGGTGGAAGAATGGTCTGGCTCTGAGGCACCAGCCTTCTCCCTGCCCTACATATTGCCTCCATGTTTCCTCCCTCTGCAGCTGCAACATCTTGTTTTCCAGGTGCTGTGGGCGCTCTCCCCCTTTTTATAGTTTTGCCTCCTGTGTTTGTGTATTTGTCTGGTCCTTTTGTCTTTTTTCCTCTCCCAATTCCATAAGCGACCTTAATTTGGATATTTCATTTCAACCCATCAAATTATTCTTGCAATAATCTGGGACTGTTTACAAGCTCGTTCTACTCCATGCTGCCTCTGGAAGCAGGTGCATGTCTTTCTGTGTGAAATGTGGGTCTCCTTCCAGACTAGAAGGTGCTTGCCCACTAGCTGCCAGCTCCCTCGGCAAGGTCTTGTCTGATATAATTTGGTTATGAGCCAGGGAGGAAGAGATGCTGATAATTTTAAATGGAGGCTGCTGAGATGGAAGGTTTGGGTTATGACTTTACCCTCTACCCCCTCCTGCTACTGCTGCCTTTGGAGAAGGAAGCATGTAGGGAACCACAGCATTAGCCGCAGCTGCTGCAGCTTGTGAAATTCTGCCACATCTGCAAGGAGGCAGGGGAGCAGGTGAACAGGAGCCCTGGCCTGTGCCGTGTAGAAGTGGACTTCCTCCAGCTATCTCCACACCTGCAGCATCTCCTGAGGCAGTCTGCCTCCCCCCATAATTGTCAGCTTCCTTGTGTATATCCATTCATGGTGGGAGCCAGGGGTGGCCAGCTCCGAAGGATCTGGGCCTAGCTGTCCTTGCTCTAGCTTCTGCCTCATTCAGGCTCATGTAGGAAGCTGGGGATGGAAAGAGTGACCATGCCTGCCTTGGGACCCCTAGGAGAGAGCACCACCACATCCCGTGCAGAGGTGCAGCTGCAGCCCAGCTACACACCAGTCCTGCTCCGAGGGCTGCTTTCTTCCCTCTCCTGCCTCTTCCTGCTTATGGCCCTTTCTCAGTTCCTGACTATTCTTTTTCATGTCAGAGAGCTAATAAAGGGGATTAAGGAAAAGGGGTACAAGGGGGAAGAATACTTCTTTTTCTCTTTCTCTTCAGAGCTCCAGTGAAGGGAAAATTGTATCCTTCTGTGAATTAGAGTGTCTCTCTATCATCAGCTCTTCTCATTCAGCAATGATGTGTAAAACAGGCATTCCTGACCTTGGAAGACCTGTGAGGACTGGAGAACTAGCTCAGCGGGGCCACGTATGCCTAAGCACGCATGAGGCCCTGGGTTCTGTCTCCAGCACTGTTCCACCCCACCACAAATAATGACCACTTTAAAATAATTTTTTTAAGCCAGACAGTGAGAAGTGAAGGGCAGAATGGGGTAAGGAATGGGATGCTCAGTTGGCAGAGTACTTTTTGCCTAGCTTGCACAAGGCCCCAGCATAAAATCGGATATAGTGTTGCATACCTAGAATCCCAGCACTTGGGAGGTAGGAGCAGAGGGATCAGACACCTTTAATCTCAGCATTCAGGAGGCAGAAGCAGGCAGATCTCTGTGGGTTCTAGGCCAACATGGTCTACAGAGTGAGTTCTAAGACAGCCAGGGTTACACAGAGAGTCCTTGTCTACAAAAACAAAGACAAAAAGCAAGTAAGTGTTCTTAACCACTGAAGCATCTCTCCAGTCCAATAATGGCCGCTTTTGAGAATTTCATAACCTTTGGGGTATCAGTGCCATCTCAGGACAGGGGTTGCCATAAGACTGGAAGTCACTGTTATAAAACTGTTGGATTCTTTGTCTGGAAAACAGCAGTTTTTTTTGAGGCACGGTCTTACTATGTAGCCTAGGGTGGTCTTGAACTCTTACTCTTTGGCCTTAGCCTCCTGAATGCTGAGAATACAGGTATGTACCACCATGCCTAGTTTCTCTCTGAAATATTTGTTCCATTTATTATATCCATAAAAATGTCCCTGGGCTGGAGAGATGGCTCAGAGGTTAAGAGCATTGACTACTCTTCCAGAGGTCCTGAGTTCAATTCCCAGCAACCACATGGTGGCTCACAACCACCTGTAATGAGATCTGGCACCCTCTTCTGTATACATAATAAATAAATAAATCTTTAAAAAAATGTCCCATACATCAGCCTAGGGGAGCATGTAGGCAACTGGAAACCTGATGCCCAGCAGAGCCTCAAACTCACTGTGTAGCCAAGAATAAGCTTGAATATATGATCCCTCTGCTCCTACCTCCCAAGTACTGGGATTCTAGGTATGCAACACTATATCTGATTTTATGCTGGGGCCTTGTGCAAGCTAGGCAAAAAGTACTCTGCCAACTGAGCATCCCATTCCTTATCCCACTCTGCCCTCCACTTCTCAAAAGTCAAACTAGAGGCATGAGTCTGGGGCATGAAGTAAAGAGCTGGGTCCAGGGAGGGGAAACTGTGATGGGTATGTAAAATAAATGAAAAAAATTAATTAAAAAAAAAAAAAAAGAGCTGGGGTCAGTGTAGCTTGGGGACTAAAGTACAAGTCTGGAGAGGAGGAGGGAGAGAAACAGACTTCTCCATGAAAATTAGCAGATGAATAAAATGGGGGAAGGAAGAGGTGAGAAACAGCAAAATCAGATGTGTCATGCGTGTCCAACATGTTCAAGGACCAAGGAAGCCTGTGGAAGGTGCATGCTTGGGCTTCTGTGGTTTTACCATCCAGGCAGCACCCTCACTCCCTACAAACACAGCAGACCAGCATGTCACTTCCAGAGAGTTCTGGGTGATGAATCACCGCAGTATCTGCCCTCCTGTGTTCTGAGGTTTCCCTCTCAACCCCACAAGCTCCTTGGAAACCTGAAAAATACATGGGTCATTTTAGAGGTCCCTGTGCATCTCCAATGGCTTTTCATTTGTACTCTAGTGTGGGGAGATTGGGGAGCTTAGAGCCCTCATTCTCCAGGCCTGCTTTAGGCATCCCAAAAAGGGAATAAAGGGAGGGGCAAGAACTTGGCAGTTCAAGTGGCCACAGGTAAGGATAACTAGTCCCTGTTAGAGATCTCAGAGTCCAAGTGATACTTCAGGTTCTTCCCAGCTGCTCTGAGTCCCTCACAAAGAAATGTAACATCTGGATGTGAGTGAGTTGGAGGAAAGGACCATTTGAATGTGTTTGTGCTCATTTGACTTCTGTAAATTGCACCTCATCTGAGTTGAGCCGTTCAGTGGACATGGGCAGAGAGCAGTTGCCTGGAGAGCCCAAGGCAGCACATAATCTGCAGATTGTTTATGAAAATGAGTGAATGGTGCTTGGGATGCTACTTGGGAGGGATTTCTCTCGCAGTCAAGAGGAAGAAGTCACTATGGAGAAAAGACAATTGCTCTCTTTCTAAGCTTGTACCTTCATCCCTAAGCAATACCCACCCCAGTCCTTAGTGCAGGCCCTCAAGTCCTCTGCCGTGAGAGAGGCCTGGGGGACGTAGAAGTAAGGATAAAAGAGGGAACTAGGGATGTGGCTCAGTTGGTACAATACTTACCCAACAAGTATAAGGTCCTGGGTTTGTTCCCCAGCACCATATAAAACTAGCCATGCCGCCCAGAAGCAGGGAACTGGAGGTAGGAGGCCAGAGTGCTTTGGAGGCAGCACAGTCTGGAAGGCCATCAAGCAGGTAGGCCCAGGGCACACAAAATGGCAGGATAAGCAGGGTGAGAGAGGGTGGGCAATATAAACTCAGAGGTGACCTCTTCTGTCGGCCCCAAAGCCCCTGAACAGCTTAGGCTCTAGGCAAGACCCTGACAGGCTGAGGTTGGGCTAGGTGGCTGTCACTGAGCAGTGAGGTCAGACTGTGAGTTTTGGTGTTCTTGTTGCCCAGGCTGTATGATAGCATCAACCCCCTATCAGTTTCCTGAGGGGCTCAGTTTCAGTACTGAATTATGCTTTCATTTTCCCCAGGATACTTTATTATTTTTATTGTAATCAGAATGTAAGAACCAACAAAAGGAAAGAACTTCACCAATCTCATGACCACGTATCTTTTCATTTCCATACTTGACTTTGTTTTTTGTTCATTGAAAAAAATCCCTGTTTTTATATTGTGGACGGATGTCTGTTTTGGGCTTTTTTTTTTTTTTTTTTTTTTTTTTTCACGTGACAGAATAGTTCTTGGGGCTGAAGAGTTGTCCCAGTAGTTAAAAGAGCTTGTTGCTCTTACAGAGAACCCCTGTTCAGTACCCTGCACCCACGCGCGTAACTCCAGTTATGGGGCATCTGATGACTCCTGCATTCCCAGGGCACCAGGCAAACTCTCATACACAAAACTTTTTACAATCCCCCCCCTCCGCCCCAGGAGGGGGAGTGCTGCCCTGGAACTCACTATGTAAACCAGGCTAGCTTTGACCTCGGGTCCTCCTGCCTCACTACACCTGGCTTTTGGAAAGTTCTTTAGCTTTATGAATCCCTTATAAAAATGCGACTCCGCTGGTGAGATGACATGGTGTGTAAAGGTTCTTGAATCACAAACCTGAAGACTTGAGTTTGAACCCTGGAACCCAAATAAGGAGGAGAGAACTGACTCCACAAAGTTGACCCCTACACGTGCTCTGTGGCATGGTGTGCCACGTACACACGTTAACTTGTCAATTTTAAAAATATTTGCACATTATATTTGTATGGATTTATAAGGTTCAAAGTACTATGTATATACAGCGTGGAATCATTCAAATGAACATATCCATCATTTCAAATGCTTCCCATTTATTATTCCTGTCTACCTGAAACGTTATCATCTTTGAACATCACCTTTGCGTTCTTCGCAGGTGAAGCAGACACTTCAGCCTACAGCTCAGAGGAAACTGACCTGTCTAGGTCATCTGTAGCCGAGCCAGGCTTGTTTCAGGCAGGACTCTCCGGGAGCTCCTTCGCAGAGGCTTAAGCCAGTCTTCCTAGTTCTCGGCCAGCAGTTTAGGGCCTGTGACCACTATGAGAGTCAGACTGAGCCACTAGGAGAACAGCAGCAGCTGGGCACCGTGGGGTCAGGGAGCCCGAGGTGATTTGGGGGTTCGTGCTGCCCCCTGGCAGACACGGTGGAAATCGCATGCAGGTCGGCTCAATGCCGGAGCAGGCACGGTCTGGGCCCTCGGTGGAGTCCCAGCCGGCTGGGTGCTGGCAGAGCTCAAGTCCAATGCCAGGGTTACCAGGGACGTGCCCTCCTCCCCGGGTAAGGGAGCCTGAAGCCCGGAGGACCCGCCCTCCGCACACGCAGTAAACGTTTCATTCCCTGGGTGAGTCTAGCAGGGTCACTCGTTTTTGAAGCTCAAGGTCAGCTTTAGAGGAGGCTTTGCTTCCGGGGTCCACCGGCATCGGAGTTGGAACCACCGCCCCTTGGCCCAGGCTGCGCGGGGTGGGGTGGGGTTGGGTAGGGTGGGTGGTGGCTTGGAGAACTGAGTGAAGACGGGGCTCATAGGAGGGAAGATCTCTCCTATGCGATTTTCCCAGTTATCCTTGAGGCTGCCTGGATGACCTTGGAGTGTCTGCGAGTGCTCCGCTTTGGTGCCTGAAAGGTATCTGGCTTCACTCGCTAATTCACCATCCACTGTCTGAGTGTCCCTGAGGCTCCAGACTCCGTGGCCCAAAGTAGGACACAGCAAAGAACAGACATGGTGCCTGACTTTAGAGAGCTCACACTCTGGGGAGCGCAAGTGACCAAATGTCTCTGCAGAGCCTGAGAAAAGGCCTCTCTGCCAAGAGTCCTGAGAGAGAGAACATGGTGAAAGGTCCTTTTCTTTTATCTTGGGGTGTGTGTGAGATCACTGCTGTAGAAAGAATCCAGGGCTTTTTATACATTAGGCAAGTGAACTACATCCCCAGCCTTTAAAAAGAAGCTGCATTATTATTATTATTTTTATTATTATTCTGACAGCCGGCTTTGTACCTCTGGCTGACCTGGAATTCACCATATAGCCCAGACTGAACTGAAACTCAAGACAATCCTCCTGCCTCAAGCCTCCAGAGTGTTAGGATTACAGGTGTCAGCTAACATCTGAGGTAGTGTTTTTGTTTTTGTTTTTGAGACAAGGTTTCTCTGTGTAGCCTGCCCTGACTGTCCTGGAACTCACTCTGTAGACCAAGCTGGCCTTGAACTCACAGAGATCTTCCTGCCTCTGCCGCTAGAGTGCTGGGATTAAAGGCCTGCGCTACCACTGCCCAGCACAGATAGTTGTTTTTTTTTTTTTTAAAGGTTTTTCTAGGCAAGAGTTTCTCTGTGTACCCCTAGCTGTCCTGGAAATTGTTTTTAAAAAAATATGGAATGCTTCATGGATTTGCGTTTCATCCTTGTACAGGGGCTATGCTAATCTTCTCTGTATCATTCCAAGCACAGATTAATTTATTTTTAATAGGGTCTTTCTACCTTGCCCAGGCTTGCTTTGACCTTGTGATCCTTTTGTTTCAACTCCTGAGCATCTGGGATTACAGGCCTATACCAACAGCTCTGTCCAGGACACAAGAGGGCAGAAGTGCAGTCCAGGTGGGCGACAGCTCCTGAGCTGAGGACAGCAAGCCGCCTGAGAGCCATCTAAGGAGTGCAGGGAGTCTCCCGTCCTCTGCAGAAGGCCAGTGGGCACAAGAGAAAAAGCTGCAGGGGTGCTGGCAGAAGGCGAAGGATGTCCCCAGCCAGAGCAGACGTCATAATCTTCGTTCGAAATTCTGGGCATTCCCTGGAGTTTGGGGGTACCCCAGTAGTATACACCCCATTTCAGTAAGACAACCTCCTAGGAGATTACACCAGTCTTGCAGGAAGGTCGGCCTGCGGCTGGGTGAGGCAGATGGATGCCCAGTAGGTGGCGCGAGCCGGCGGCGGCGGTTGGAGCACAGACGGAGCCCGCCCCGTGTGATGCTCACTCGCCCTGCCGTGCCACCCGCCTACCACGAATTGATGGCCCGCAACCGAAGGCAGCTGTGCGCAGCTGGGTATGCAAATGTATGTAAATGACACGGCGACAGGGCTGAGTCAAAGGATGGGGAGACGGAGCGCGGCGCTGTCACCGCTCTTGCTTGGAAAAGTTCGGGTGGGGTGTACATGGTCCCGGTCCTGTCTGTTGGGTGACCTGAGCAAAGAGCAGGCCCCGGCCATGGAGGCATGTCCCCACCTGCCTGTTAGCCGAGAGTTGTTCCTGAACAAGCCGATGGGGCACGGTAGGCCAGGCCATAACAACCCCGTGACAATCCCACACTCATCCCAGCCGCAGAACCCCCTCTTCCCAGGACCAGGTGATGTCCGGATCTGAAGGGCTGTCCTCAGCCACCCCTTCATTGAAACCTGTCTCTCGCCTCCCTATCTGAAGTCCCTCAGGAAGTCTAACCACAGTCACACTTGCTGTTCGTACACTATTTTTCCTTGTGGTTTGGTGAAATCTTTCTGCAAGTCCAGGTTGTCGTGTTTTGAGCGGGTGTGGATAGGCTGAAGGCTGCAGGGGCACAGCTAACCGCTGAGGACGTCAGGGAGGGAGGGAGTCCCTGCCCCCGGAGGGGACCAGCCTTCGGGTCTGGCGCCGGGCAGCTCCCCCTCGCCTGCGCCTCCCACAACGGCCACACGGGGTCTTCCTTGCGTTAGGAATGGGAACTCGCGCCCCGCGCCGGTGCGGGCCGAGTGCGGGACTCGCAGCCCCCCCACCCCCGCGCCAGCGCCCAGACGCCCACGACCTTCAGCTCCCCTACCCCGCGTCGTGGGAGCTGCGGGTTCCCTGAGCCCAGAGGGCGCGGGAGGGAGCCACAGGGAACCTGAGGCTACCCACCGGCGCAGCTTCGTGGGGCTTGGGTGTTGGCGCCGCTGAGGAGGCCGAAGAGATGGGAAATTAGGCGGAAGGGGGCGATCAGAGCAGCCTTGGGTGGCCGGGATGACAAAAGGGGAACGGAATGCGAGATGGGCAGGGGGAGGGCTTTTTCAGGAGGGGAATGGAGTGAGCATGAGAATGGGAGCGTGGGAAGAAAACTGAGGCACCCACTTTCTCCAGGGAGGCTATAGCTTGTAAGCTTTGACTGAAGCTGCAGTAGGAATGGTGGTCAGACACCAGGAAGAACTTCCCCAATGGAGCCAACCCTGGATGCTCGGGGTGAAGGGCTGAAGATGAGGACTGAACCCGGAAACTGGTGGAGGGAGGAGAGGTGGAAACTGCCAAGGGCCAGGCAGTGGGAGGACGCCCAGGTGGAGTGGGTAGCCCTCCCCCACGGAAGCGGCGGTCAGACCAGGTGCTCGCACGGTGGCCGCCCACTGGGACGCCCGGGTGGCCCCGCGCCCCGCCCCCGCTCCGGGCTGGCCGGGTGGACTCGAGGGGCGAGGGCCGCGCTTCGGAAACGCGTAGAAGGGGCTGCAGGCTCCGCGCGCGACCACTCCAGGCGGGTGACGCGGGCTGGAGGCACAGGTGTTCGGCAGGGGGCGCCCGCGAGGGGGAGGCCTTGCTCTTGGTGGCGGGTCTCCTGTGCGCCCTCTGCTGGCTGCAGCGCCGCCTCCACTGCAAACGGCCCGGGCACCCTTACGGTCAGTGGGCCCTGTGCCAAGCCTGGCTTCGAAGATTTCAGAACAGCGCTCCCGCCCAGCTCCAGCCGCTGCAGTGGGGAACCCCAGCAGCCGGACGCCGAGGCATCTTCTCGTCCACAATGGAGGATTGAAAGTCCAGCCTGTTCCCAGCGTCTCCCAGCCTGGCCTCAATGTACCACTTCTCTTCCCTATTGGCCAGAGATGCCTTCCTAATACACAAAACCAGTTGGCCCCTCTCCCACCTCCACATTGCCCACAGCAAAGGACACCCCGCAGGCCACCTCAGCCTTACCTGAGTCCACCCGGCTGCCTCCCACGCACACTTTCCGACTTGTCCTGCTCGTCAACAGCCTTGGCCATGGCTTGTAGTCTTTACTAGTAGATTCCTGTTCATTCCTTAAAGCCCACGTCAAATGTCCTCTCCAGAGTTTTTCCTTCCCATGGAGTCCAGCGTGGCCTCTATCTTGAACTGATGATCCTCTGCCTCCAGCTCGGTGGTGCTGGATGATAGGTATGCACCACTACCTAGTCTACAAGAATTTTAGAAGCATTTCTTTTTTGGAGGCTTTTACCCTAGGCATGACCTATTATTCTGGTTTTCCTACTTCCATCTAGAATAAGATAAGAGTTCTTATCCACACTAAGTGCTGTTGGGAGCCCACCTAGGCTTTCTCACTGGAGCACTCAAGGAGACCACGTGGCTCATGTGTGGTCCCTAGGCCTAGAGTATGACCCCTACCTGCCTATAAGACAACGGAACAAGTCATTCCCGAAGGAGGCTCTGCGTCCATCTCCACCTCCCAAGTTACTGGCTGTCCTACTCCTCTGGTTTTACTGGGAATCCAAATCTAAGGGTGCTGCAGAGCCTAGTTGCAGGTGGAGGGGTCACCCTGCAGAGTCCAGAAGACTCCCTGGTAGTTCTTGGGCCCATTCGTCTGGGCTGAGGCTTGGGGTGAAAATCATAAATTGGGGAAACAAAAGGACAGATAAAGATCATTGGTTGAAAATGGTGTTGTCAATCATGTGCTAGAGAGAATGTATACAAGAATTCTAGAAACTTGTGTGCCCCTCTTGAAGGCTCTCACCTGCTCATCAGCTCCTCCCTCAGCTTGAGGTTGTTGTAGGTTCATCTCTATCCTCTGTCTGTATTCTCAGAGTCCTCCAGCCCTTTCTTCTTCCACCTGGGAAGGGTCTTGTGATGGAGAGAGACACCCCCACCCACCCTGTTAAAGATTATGTTTTTGAAAGAGCCTGGAGGGGAGATTCCCAAAATTCCTAGTTTCTGAGTTTCAGGTTGAGGACAGCCAGATAAATAATGGCTTGCCAAATTAATTAATTATTTTATTAGCCTGAGTAATTATTAATCAGGCCATTAATCACCCAGCTGTGTCCTATGAATAGCAATTAGTCGGGGGATGGGAGCAGTGGAGAATCAGGTCATGGTTGTAAGGTCTGCCGGTCTCTATACGTTCTCCAGTCCCAGGAGATGTGGGGAGATTCACGTGGCCCGTCTATCTCTCCTCTCACCCTCACCCCCAGGTGTGGATGTGGGCACTAGAATGGGGCCTGCCTGGATCCCTTTGCCCTCTCCCTTGACTGTCTGGGGTCACAGGGGGTAGGACCACATACACAGGTGAAAGGAAGTGAAAACTGAGTATGGAGCTAGGGCTAGAGACAGCGACATGGGCCAGATGTCTCCACAGCAGCAGGTCCTGACTGACCATGACAAATGAAATGGATGATTGTATAGGCTTCGAGTTTTGTCCTTAAAACAATGCTTTGAGCTGCGGGGTGGTGGTGGTGGTGGCGGCAGCGGCGGCGGCGGCGGCGGCGGCGGCGGCGGCACACGCCTTTAATCCCAGCACTCGGGAGGCAGAGACAGGCGGATCTCCACGAGTTTGAGGCCAGCCTGGGCTACAGAGCGAGTTCCAGGAAAAGCACCAAAGCTACACAGAGAAACCCTGTCTCGAAACACCCCCCCCCCTCAAATGCTTTGAGTGGATGGAGCAGTAGCTCAGTGAATAAGAACACTTGCTGTTTTCTAGAGGATCCAGGTTTGATTCCCAGCACAGCGGTCTGTAGCTTCATTTCTGTACCCCCAGTTCCAGGGAATCAAATGCCCTCTTCTGGCTTCTGAGAGCACCAGGTGTACATGTAGTGCACAGACATACATACAGGTAAAACATTCATAAAGTAATAATAAAATAATTTTGAAAACCCAATGTGTTGGATCATGGGGGGGCTAGCCACAGATGGGAGAGGATGGAGGATACTTAGGTGGGACAGGGCAAAGGGAGGGAGGGGTGCTGCAGACAGACTAGCTTTTCACCTTGGAGTTGGGAACCTGCCCTTCCAGAATGAATGTCTGGGGACTCCCCACTAGATGATCTTTCCCACTCTCTGCTCCCAGGACCTCTGTCCTGACATTAGCAATGGACCCAACTCTTGACTCTCAATCCCTTGATTCTTCCTAGGACTCTGTCACTGCCCCATGGGGTTGGAGTGTGTGAAATGATGGAGAGCTGGTGAGGTGACAGTGACCTCTCTCTCATCGCCATCCCTCCTGCACTTCAGGCCCTGTGGTGCCTGGACCAGGTGCCGCTGCAGGACTCCCTCTCCCTTTCTGTTTATGGAGGTTCCTGCTCTGTATTTATAGAAGACCAGCCTGGTTTACAACCTGCCCTGGACAGCTGCACTTGGGGGTCTCAGGCTCTGTCCCTTGCACTGTGTTTACTTTTGAGTGAGGGAGGCTGTTCTGACAGGCCAGACTGCAGCTCAAGGAGGTGGGTGGCCTATGGAGGGGGCAGCTGGGACACAGGCACACTGGGAAGCAGGATACCTCCAATCCTACTTGTTCCCAAGTCAGCTAGAAAAGAGGCTTCCCATGCCAGGACCACCTGTTGGGGGCTCAAGATAATAATGGAGGAACAGTTTTCCTCCAGCCTCAGACAGGGAGGGCCTGTCCACCCACCCCTGCTCAATGTTTCTTCTAGCAGAGCCCTGGGGGTAGGGCTGAGGGTCAGAGGTGGGCAGCTTCTGGCAGGACAGAGCTTGCCATGACATAAACAGGGCCTGGATCCCAGCCTCTTGTTTGGAATTCTTGGTAGTTGGAGTGGTAGTGTGGGAGGGGGTGGTTGAATAGTCGGTGGGAAAGTGAGTGGAGAGGGTAGGGAGAGGGGGGGGGGGTGGGGGTCACAGCTCCATAGATGGTGACATTACTGATGGATATATGGACCTTGGCTTTCAAGAAGGATCTTCCACCCAAAGTCCCTTGAGCTCCTGTGATAGTCCCTCTTCTGGAATTGCCCAGTGTCCCCTCTGAGCTGGCACATGTTGGCCTCTGTGGGAAGCAGGAGGAAAGGAGACTGCAAGGCCCAGGGCCTGGGGCCACAGCCCACTGCTCAACATAGGAAGCAGTGCTTCCTGCCCCATGCCTCTGCCCTGGCTTGCAGGGTGGGCAAGAAGGCAGAGAGTGGCCAGTGTTGAAGGCCAGGTTGCCTGTTCTGGCATTCACTTCCGGCTGGGAGTTGCTGTCTTCAGCAGATACTGAGCTGTATCTAAAGGACTCTGGGATGTCCTGCCCTTGCCAATAGGCAGATTCTCTTCATCTTCCCATCACTAACCTACTCTGTATGTGCAGGGGGTGGGAGGGGCGTGTTTGAGGAGTTGGGAGTGCATGGGGCATAGGGCTTGCCATATCTCTGGTACCCTGTTCCCAGGACCCTAGGAACCCAGGTTCCCAGAGATGTCACAGACCTTCCTGTAGCTAAGGTTGTCCACCGTCCCAGTTCTTCCTCAGTCAGGGAGCATCTCAGGAAAAGGCCATGGCATTTTTGTCTTGCTCGCTCTGCTAAGCTAAAGAACCACCTGGTGCCCCTGCAGCCCTTCTCAAGGGCGCCTCTCCACCTATCCAAGATTTTCCCTAGAGCCTGATTCCTACACCCAAACCTCGCTAGTCTGCACTTCTGTGATTCTTTCACAGATTCCAGGACACCTGGGAACATGCAGAGGTCACCCTTCCAGCCCTGGGTTCCCAGACTATCCGTGGCAGAGAGTGCAGTTTTCCGCACTGCCAGCAGAGGGCAACACGCACGCAAATGCGGACAAAGGGGGCTGAGGGGAGCTGGAGGTAGAACATTTGTAGGGCTTCTGAACGCGAAGGGAAACTCTGGTTCTTTGCCTTATTTACAGACTCCATAAAGCTAATCATATCAGCTATAATTTGAGGCAGGAAGTTTGTACCTGACATGTCACATTCTCAAAAGAACCATGAAGAACTATGATTTCCATTCTCGGAAGAATGAACTAAAAGCTGGGGAAGGTTAAACCGTGCGCCCAAGGTCACACAGCGGGAGCTAGCAGGGGCACTCAGGTGGTGCCAGGTGGCCCTGCATGGGGGGGGGGCTGCCCCTCCAGCTCAGTGTGCTGCCTGCAGGCCCCACGTCCCAGCCTCTTCCTTCCGGCGCCCAGCAGGGTTCAAAGGAGAACTGGGCAGGGAGCCCCCCTCCCTCTAAGCCCCCTGGCCTGGCCAGATGCCTTTGGGGCCTGGAGACAAGGGCTGGAGAATGGGGGAGCCATAAACAGCGTCCTGGCTGCGGGTAGCTGTAAAACTAGCCCAGGCCCAGGCTGGAATGCGCAGGGATCCTGGAAGGATTTTCCGTGGGGTCTGGCTGATAACATCTTTGGGGCCCGGGGGTCAAAGGGGAACCCGCCCCTCTTCCCTCCCCCAGCCCGTGGTCCTGCAGCGCTGCAGACAGTAGTCTGGAGATGTCACGTGTCTGTCTTCCAGTCCTTCCCCTGCTCTTTCCCAGGAGTAGGGTCCCCATTTGAACCTGCTGGCTGTGTAGCTTCGGGCTTCCTCTCCTTCCCTGTGAAACACAACCACTGTTGACCACATCCCTCAGGTCTGCAAAGCCCGAAGGACAAGGCCTCACTCACATTTCAATTGTTTGTTCGTTTCTAAATACCACTGTGTTCCTGATTTCTGTAGAAAGATCAGGGTCAGCGGAGGAGCGTCCTTCTCACTCTGCTCACAGCCCTTCCTGGGATCCAGGAAGGAAGCAGTTGGATGGGGGTGAGCTTAAGGACCGGTGAAGCTGGACAACCTACTTGCCACCAGGCCGGGGCCCCAGGCAAGCACCGCAGGAGAGGCTGCCACGCCGCACATGGCCAGCAGGGGGCAGCAGACGCCCGGTCTGTGGCACCCAGAAGTGGTGTGCCCGCTGACCTGGCATTGCGTGGCAAGGTTGAGGAGAGCAAAAGGGAGACCAGGGCCGTGCGAACGGCAAGGTCAGGTCAATGCCCTTACCTCTGAACCCCTGTGTGCACGAGAGTGAGGTAGGAAAGTGCTTTTCTCCATCATGACCCAGGCGACATACATGCACAGAGGTTGTGTGTGTCTCGGAACGCACCCAACCACCAAGTTATCATGCTATGATGGTCAGAGGGTACTCGGGTTGTCTGATGGTCCAATCTCTTAATCTTGAGATGAGGTGGGCTGAGGCTGGGAGAGGTCAAGCTGCTCATCCAGGCTTGCAGCAGTTTGTGTGTCCATTTCCACTGAAGTCACTCATGTGGTCAGTGCATCAGGATGAAGCAGGTGTGCATGTCTCTTGTGCAGCTCAAAACTGGGAGCCCACTCCTAGGTGCCTGCTGAGGGCGCTCCTGCTGTCCTACCATCTCTAACAAACTCTGCCCTGGCCTCTTCCTTAGGGCTCAGGTGACCCACTTCAGAGCACTCTCTTTCCTAGACTCCAGGTGTTTGGAGCAGGGCAGGACATCTGGTAATACAAATACAAACCTAATGGGGGCAGTGGCTCACACCTTTAATCCCAGCACTTGGGAGGCAGAGGCAGGTGGATCTCTGTGAATTTGAGGCCAGTCTGGTCTGCATGGTGAGCCCCAGGACAGCCAGAGCTATATAATGAGGCTCTGTCTTGAAAAAGCCAAAAAAAAAAAAAAATAATATAAACACTTTTTGTTTTTAATCAGAAGCTCATGATCTAGACTGGCTCAAATTCATTATGCTAAAGATAACCTATGACCTATGACACTATGACCCTGAATTTCTGGTCCTTCTACTTCCAGGTCTCCTGCCTCCATACCCCAAGTGCTGGTATTGCCTATGTGTCCCACTATGCCTATGACAGAATCTAGGAATTCATATGTGCTAAGCAAGCACTGTACCTATTCTCAGCCTAAAAGCCACTATTATTCCTACCATTATCATAGCTGACATTTGTACAGAGATTATTGCCACATACATCAGATCATTTAATTACTCTGTCCCTGAAGAGACTCACAAGGGAGGCATTTTGACCACTCACCCTCTATACACAAGACATCAAGGCTCAGAAGGGTCAGGGTCTAGCTTGAAATCACACTGCCAGCCAGTACCCCGGCTGTCCTAACTGAGCACCAAGTTCCAATCATAGTGTGTCCCACACAATGATGCCATCCACCTGACAACTGGTCCAGGAAGTAGGATTCTCATCAAATGCAATCACCTCTTACTCATTGCCCTGAATTTCCATCTAAAGCCTGTGAAGCATTTTGCAGAAGGGTGAATGGAAACTTCCATCAGTAAGCAGAGGGAAAGGGCAGGAATAGAGCCAAACCTCCCAACTTGGTTGTCTGTCTCCAAGTTACTCCACAGTCTGTCTTTACCAAAGCCACAGGCCACAATGAAGTCGATTCAGAAACAAAAGCTGGATTTCTAGAACTGCTCTTCCAGAGGACCCAGGTTCAATTCTCAGCACCCACATGGCTGTTCCCAAATATCTGTAACTCTAGTTACAGGGGATCTGACACCCTTTTCTAGCCCCCATAGAGTGGTACACAGAGTCACATGCAGGCAACCTACAGAGAGTCAGACAGACAGACAGACAGACACATGTACACTGGATTCTTGGACTCAGCCCAGTACTCTCCATTGCTCTTGGGAGGGCCCTGGTGTTCTGGGAAGGAAGGCTCCCAGGTGAGGTTGGAACTGAGGTTGTTGGAACCACGTTGTCCTCTTTCCATCTTCTTGAGTCTTGGTTTCTTCCTCTGCTTCTTCCACTTTTCTGCTGTTTGTTTTCTGTCCTCTCTGAACCTGGGCATCTCCTCTCATCCCTCAGCTTCCCAGCTGGGCTCTAGGGCTCTTGTTCCCAGCCTACCTGAACTGGCTTGTAGGTGTAACTTTGAATGGCACTGGGTTATCTTCACTGCAGCCGCTCAGGCTCTCTTGCTGACCCTGACCAGAATGACGCCTCATCAGCTTCCTGCAAGAGAGCTGCAGGGCTGCCAGGCTGAGGAGGCACTTCTCAGGGAGGGTCACACCCAGGCTGGGAAGGGAATGAGGCATCCAGGCCCTGTTAAGTGCTCCCTGACTTGACTGGGGTGCCACAACCTCATCCCCCAGTTTCTCCTGTCCTGCCCCCAGTGCAGCTTCGGGATCGTGCCATGGCATGCAGCTGGACAGCTAACTTTCAAAGCTACAGTGCAGAACTGGCCAGTCCAACTGAGGGAGAATTGGGACCCAGGATGGCCTGGGGTCCCTGGAAGCCAATAGATCTCCCTTGGCTTTTCCAGATCCTGACTCCAGTGTCTGGGATCCTTCCTGCACTGCAGTTGCCTGGCTGGGCTCAGATGGGGCCAAACCTCTGGTTCTGGTGACTGAATAGGGGGGAGCTGGACAGGGGCCCCCAGGGTCAGAACTAGGAGCAAGATTAGAGTCTCTGGAGCTGGACACTGAGAGGCAGGACAGTGCATGTTCCCTCTCCAGCAGGTGGAGGCCAGCTTGTTGGGGACCTGGCCATGTTCCCCTTCCTGTGTCAGTACAAGGCCACATGAGTTTGTCTGGGGTGACATAATCAGAGGTGTGGAGCATTAAGATCCCAATTCTGGGGTTCTGAGGGGTTGCTCAGGGAGGCAGAGGCCTCTGAACCCCCTAAAGCCTGAGGTACCTTCAGCACTGGTGCTCTGGTCACCCCACATGGGGAAGTCAGTGGGGGCGGTCTTAGGGCTTCCTCACCTCAGGCAGGGACCATCCCTAGCCATTTCCATCTGAGGTCCGGCCACATCTTGTCGATGGCCTTCTCTCTGTCGTGTGTGTCCATTTCTCCTGTTCGGATGGACACGACTCTTCCTTCCCTGTCTCCTGTACTCAGTCTCTCTGCCACGCTCAGTTTTTAATTAGCTAATGTATTTTCAGAGAATGTCATCATGATCCCTTTCTGGCAAGTTCTCCCTGTGGTCTGTCTCAAATCTCTCCTCCAAAGCAGCCCACATGCCAGTTCATCCCTCAGAGGGGAAGAAGGCAGCCACGGGTGTCCTCCTGACTGTCAGAGCTCTGTCTGGTGCTACCCTGTCTCCCTTCTCTCTCCTTGTGTTCACCTCCCTTTCCTCTTTAGAGTTCCAAAACTGTTTCTATGGCTTAAAACAGGTACAACGCTAAAATAATCCCCATAGTGAAACGCTATAGGTTAGATATCCGGAAGAACTTCCAGATAGCCCAGGAGAGTAGTCCTAAAGAGTGTGCATCCAGGAGGAAAGTGGTCTCTGGGTTAAAGCCCCCTCCCAGTTCCTTCTTGCCACTCACTTTCCACACTGTAGGGATCCTTGGCCTCCATCATAAGCGCTGGCAAGGGTACAAAGCTCCTGGTGTCCTCAGGGCCCATCAGTTCTGCAGACATCTGCCCTTGCCCTTCGTCCCTGTTCTAGGACTTGTATGCTCTCCATCTACTCAGTCATCACCTCGGGCCCAGCCTATGGGGTGCCTGGGAGCGCCACATGTGTGGGGAGACCTGAATGGGGGGATGTGCCTGTGGATTCGGTAGTGTGGGAGGCTGAGCATGCCAGAGAGGTTCTCACACAGAGCTTCAGCCTCTGGGCTCTGCTCCACCTTGACCCTAGGTCAGGCTGTGTGTGTGGGGGGAGGGTGCATGTGGTGATGTGGCAAGGGGGGGTGCTAGCTCTTGAGGGTTCCCTGGTCTCCTGCCATGCTCTTGTGGCCCCAGGCCAGCCTGCCTGACCAACAACATACCTACATGGTCCTAAGCAGACCGCTTACAGACCACCCTGCCTTGAAGGCATTGCAGGAGGGCTTGAGTCTTCCGAGTCTTTTTGTGATTCCCTCTAAGGGCTCCTGGGACCACCCCCCCCCCCAAAGATCTCAGCAGGGCAGAGATACAGAGGGGTAGAGCCCATTGCACCCTTGTGGCCAGTATCTGAGCCCTTACCCTCACCATATGCCAAAGCCTTTTTGTTGTTACTGCTGTTGTTTGTTTTTTTTTTGAGACAGTTTTTCTGTGTAGCCCTGGTTGTTCTGGAATTCCCTCTGTAGACCAGACTGGCCTTGAACTCAGAGATGCACTGCCTTCTGAGTGCTGGGACTAAAGGATTGCACCACCACACCAGGCTTTCACATGCTGATGTCTTAACACAGTAGGCCAGATATGGTAGTTTCAGCTGGTAATTTCATCATTTCACGGAAAAAGGAAGATTGCAGCGAGTCTGAGGCCAGCAGCTCCTTCCCCTCTTCCTCCCTCAGTCTCTCCCGGCAGGGCTGGGGTCACATGTGTGCCCTACGATGAGGGAATCATCCAAAAGCAATTCGATCTCTTTAGAAGGAAGAGGAAATTGAAACCTAAAGGGAGATGTGCCAAGGTCTGGTAGCTATGAGAACCCAAGGTGCTAAGCTGTGTCTCCACTCGGGGCTGACAAGACCTGGGGCTCATATCTCAGGAGCCTCGCTCAGGCCTCACGTCCTGTCCTGAGTGGCCACAAGGGGGCTCTGGGGCCAGGCTTTTTCCTCCTTTTGGCTGGTGCTGTGAGAACCTCTGCAAGGCCAGCTCACAGAGCTTCTTTACCTCCAATTACCCCAGCTCCTGCCTCTACAGCTGCCACCGAGGGGCCCACACCAACCCGGACGCTGCCAGACCCATGCAGACTTTGCCTTCATTTTCCTATCCCAGAATTCCTCCCATGTCTCAGTAAGTCCAGTTGTCTACCCTCCATTTCAACTGCAACTGAGGGAGAGAGAGGTGGTGGATACTGCTTCCTCATCCCTACCCTCCTGGTACTCCTCCCTCACCCTCAGCTAGGCCCTCCTTTTCCGAAGTTTCTTCTAACTTCCACTCTCCTATCCAAGACTAAAAGCTATTCTTCCCTTCCCCCAGAGCACTAGAGCTCTGGCTGTGCTTTGTCATTGCTGGGCCTGGAAAATAGAGTATCAGGAAAGATGTAAGCTAGGTACCGGAAGGACTTCGTCACAGGCCCACGAGCTACAGGGTTTGACGAACTAAAGGAAGCTGAATACAGGAAAGCAGCTTGTTTCTCTGGAGCCAGGCTCTGGACCTTTGGAGTCAGGGAGAGTATTCTGTGACCCACAGGCCCCCACCTGCATTCTCTCGGAAAGCAGAGGGGTAGCGGCAGTCCCTGCACTGAGCTTCTTTGAGCCTTGGAAAACCATGGACACCCTGGCGCCACAAGCGCCTTAGCCCTCTGCCCGGGTCAGAGGAAGGCAGCAGCTTCTGCAGTCACTCCCGTGTGCCCTGGAGGCCCAGACGGCCAGATAGAGGCCAGCAGCCTTCTAAGCTGGTGTGAGCAGGCCTGCTTGAGCCCGGAAGCTACAAAGCCACACAGCCGGCGTGGCACCCAACTGTCCCAGCGTGCAGGTGACAACCCTCTGCCGCCCCTTTTCCTTCCAAGGTCAGGGATAGGGCAGGAGACAGATTCATCCATTGCTCAGGCAGAAAAACTAGCTAGGTCTGTGTGGTGGTTAGCGCCTGGAGGATCACTGCAAGTTCCAGGACAGCTGAGGCCACACTGTGAGACCCCCATCAAACAAAGCTCAAACAAAACTAAACCTAAAAACCAGGGCAGGAGTGACCAGGCCCAGCTGGATCTTCGCCTGCCAGGGTCAAGGCTTACTCCTCCCTGACTCCGCCCTCCACCGTCCCAGCCCTCCCTCCCTCCCGGCCCCGCCTCTTCTCTTCTTGCTTTGGGTCTCTGCTCTTACTTCTGCGCCTCCCCAACCCACTCTGCCCACGTAGCCCTAGTTTCTCTGTGTTTCTCTCCACCCGGCCCTGCCCTTCCATGCTTCTTTGTGAGAAGAGACCATTTAAGAAACCAGGAAGCACCCCTCGCGCACCTGAGACCGCAGCCTGGTCCTGGCTCCCTTGGCTGCTATTTATTCCTTCCTGACCTCCTC